>NW_027444701.1:0-18519 GCF_048569485.1 Anomaloglossus baeobatrachus | reverse complement strand
AAAAAGATGTCTCATAGTTACGACAAAAAAACAAGTGTACATAAAATCACTTAACGCTTTGGACTGAAATACATTTTGTGACTTTTTATAAAGTTGCAATTAATAAATCCCCCGGTAACATCTGGAACCATCAAATGCTGCCCACAATTTTGAACATAACAACAAAAGGCGAATGGCAAAATAGGCTTTACTAAAAGCATAAAATAAAAGAATAGGGTGGGAGAATACCAAAAACTAGATAAAAAACTCAAATGCAATAATGAATCAAGCACTAAATCTAGTAATGAACAAAAACAGAGAGCCTCTGACCCAAAGATTAGTTTTATCTAAAGTCAGTGAGAAGTATGGGGGGGACGTTGGACGTTGATGTATCCTGGATATGTGATTAATGTGAAAGTTGTTTTCACTAAAACACTAGATTAATCATATTTTCCTTCCTATGACCCAGTTACACCCATATTCATGCAAAATTAGAAGCAGCTTTATTTTCCGAAGACTGGTCCAAAAAGCTGCTTAAACATTATTACATAATGTAAGACATTTAAGACTGAGGTATTTCTAGTTATTACTCAGCTGCTTGCCAGCCCGCCTTTTCTTCCTAACCACTACAGTAGCATGCAGTCACTGACGTCGCCTTTATTTTCTTCCCACCTTGACCTTCCCATAAGCAGTTCACAAATATAAAACACAAGAGTCTTCACACTGACAAGGTTTTACATGATCATGAGTCCTCAGACCGTTGTAGATTTTCACCATTTCTTATAATGTAAGATATAACGGTGCAAATCTTTCAAATTAAGTCTCTAACAATGCTGAATCTGCACTGTATTAACCATATTATTTAATGCAGTGCATTAGGGGGGCTGGCATGGGATTTGCCCCATGCGCAACTGTCAGGGGGGCGCTGTCGCGCTGCCTGATGCGACGCTGTGAAAGTCTCCCTGGGGGCTGCATTTGCCGCCCTGTAGTGGGAGCTGGCCATTCTCTGAGAGCAGCTGTCACTCTGACAGCTGCACTCATAGAAACTGCAGCACGTGGCTCCCACTGATCAATTGTCCTTGTATCTTCAGACGCAAGGACAATTGAAGCGGTGACAGCTGGCGTTGACTTCCAGGTCAGAGCGGCTTCTGTACTGTGATGAGGTCAGCTGATCATATTGCTGACCCAGAAGTCAGGCCGCAGCTCAGAAATGGCAGAGAGCATGGAGGATAAGTGCTCCAGTAAGTGTGGAGCTGAAGACAGTGACACCGAAGAGGAACATTATGGGGTGAGGGGGGAGGCGTGTGTGGACACAGAATTGGGGGAAGTGGGGTGGGGGAAGTATCTATTGACACAGTATGGGGGAGGGGGAACTATCTGTGGATACAGTATGGTGGGAAGAGCGGATGGGGAGGGGGAAGTATCTTTGGACACAGTGTGGGGATAGAGAGGGCGAGGGGTGGTGTATGGGGATAGAGAGGGTGAGGGGTGATGTAGGAGGAGAGAGAGGGTGAGGGGTGATGTATGGTGAGAGAGAGGGTGAGGGGTGATGTATGGGGAGTGAGAGAGTGAGGGGTGATGTATGGGGAGTGAGAGGCTGAGGGGTGATGTATGGGGAGTGAGAGGGTGAGGGGTGATGTATAGGGAGTGAGAGGGTGAGGGGTGATATATGGGAAGAGAGAGGCTGAGGGGGATTTATGGGGAGAGAGAGGGTGAGGGGTGATGTATGGGGAGAGAGAGAGGGTGAGGGGTGATGTATGGGGAGTGAGAGGGTGAGGGGTGATGTATGGGGAGTGAGAGGGTGAGGGGTGATGTATGGGGAGTGACGGGGTGAGGGATGATGTATGGGGAGTGAGAGGGTGAGGGGTGATGTATGGGGAGTGAGAGTGTGAGGGGTGATGTATGGGGAGTGAGAGAGTGAGGGGTGATGTATGGGGAGAGAGAGGGTGAGGGGTGATGTATGGGGAGAGAGGGTGAGGGGTGATGTATGGAGAGAGCGAGAGTGAGGGGTGAAGTATTGGGAGTGAGAGGGTGAGGGGTGATGTATGGGGAGTGAGAGAGTGAGGGGTGATGTATGGGGAGAGAGAGAGGGTGAGGGGTGATGTATGGGGAGAGAGGGTGAGGGGTGATGTATGGAGAGAGAGAGGGTGAGGGGTGATGTATGGAGAGAGAGAGGGTGACTGGTGATGTATGGGGAGAGAGGGTGAGGGGTGATGTATAGGGAGAGAAAGGGTGAGAGGGTGAGGGGTGATGTATGGGGAGAGAGAGAGTGAGGGGTGAAGTATGGGGAGTGAGAGGGTGAGGGGTAATGTATGGGGAGTGAGAGGGTGAGGGGTGATGTATGGGGAGTGAGAGGGTGAGGGGTGATGTATGGGGAGTGAGAGGGTGAGGGGTGATGTATGGGGAGTGAGAGGGTGAGGGGTGATGTATGGGGAGTGACGGGGTGAGGGATGATGTATGGGGAGTGAGAGGGTGAGGGGTGATGTATGGGGAGTGAGAGTGTGAGGGGTGATGTATGGGGAGTGAGAGAGTGAGGGGTGATGTATGGGGAGAGAGAGGGTGAGGGGTGATGTATGGGGAGAGAGGGTGAGGGGTGATGTATGGAGAGAGCGAGAGTGAGGGGTGAAGTATTGGGAGTGAGAGGGTGAGGGGTGATGTATGGGGAGTGAGAGAGTGAGGGGTGATGTATGGGGAGAGAGAGAGGGTGAGGGGTGATGTATGGGGAGAGAGGGTGAGGGGTGATGTATGGAGAGAGAGAGGGTGAGGGGTGATGTATGGAGAGAGAGAGGGTGACTGGTGATGTATGGGGAGAGAGGGTGAGGGGTGATGTATAGGGAGAGAAAGGGTGAGAGGGTGAGGGGTGATGTATGGGGAGAGAGAGAGTGAGGGGTGAAGTATGGGGAGTGAGAGGGTGAGGGGTAATGTATGGGGAGTGAGAGGGTGAGGGGTGATGTATGGGGAGTGAGAGGGTGAGGGGTGATGTATGGGGAGTGAGAGGGTGAGGGGTGATGTATGGGGAGTAAGAGGGTGATGGGTGATGTATGGGGAGTGAGAGGGTGAGGGGTGATGTATGGGGAGTGAGAGGGTGAGGGGTGATGTATGGGGAGTAAGAGGGTGATGGGTGATGTATGGGGAGTGAGAGGGTGAGGGGTGATGTATGGGGAGTGAGAGGGTGAGGGGTGATGTATGGGGAGTGAGAGGGTGAGAGGTGATGTATGGGGAGTGATAGGGTGAGGGGTGATATATGGGAAGAGAGAGGCTGAGGGAGATTTATGGGGAGAGAGAGGGTGAGGGGTGATGTATGGGGAGAGAGAGATGGTGAGGGGTGATGTATGGGGAGTGAGAGGGTGAGGGGTGATGTATGGGGAGTGAGAGGGTGAGGGGTGAAGTATGGGGAGTGAGAGGGTGAGGGGTGATGTATGGGGAGTGAGAGGGTGAGGGGTGATGTATGGGGAGTAAGAGGGTGATGGGTGATGTATGGGGAGTGAGAAGGTGAGGGGTGATATATAGGATGTATGCAGACGTAGTACGTGGAGCAAATGGGGGAATGTATACGGACATAGTATAGGGAGCAAACTGGAAAGAAATTTTCAGAACACAGAATAAAGAGTGACATGGTATGAGGAGCAAGTGGGCAGGATGGGGAGTGAGGAGGAAAAGTCCATGGACACACAGGAGGTAGTGGAGGGGGGCAGTATGGAGAGGGGGTAGGGTATCAGGAAACAGCATAAGGCCATAAGGAAGGAGGGAGAGTGTGATGAGAGAGCACAGCATAAAGACTGGACAGTATAAGGGGACACAGTGTAAAGGACAGTGTGAAGAGTGGGCTTAGTATGGAAAGGAGAGGGAGTGTGGGGGGCATGTACCATAAGAGGGACAGTGTGGGGTCATATTTCGTGCAGAGAACACAGTGAGGGATCATTATTTATTCTGGGGCACAGCGTAGGGCAGATATTTTTAAATAGGAGTATTCTAATCATTCTGCTATTTTAGGGGCATTGTGTTGGGATGTGCTGCAGAAGACCGGAGAAGATGGAAATCTGCAGGGACAAGATGTGAATGTGAAAAGTCATCATGGCGTCAGGACAAGATGAAGAATAGAAAGAAACGACTCAGAGACAACATCATCTATAAGATAACTGAATGTAATTGTTTATTTGTGATACTGACTATGTCCCATCACTAGGCCTTGGTCCCACTTGCGCATTGCTTCTGATATGAGAGCAATGGTGCCCCCACTGATCAGCTGTTCTTGGTGCAGGTGTCAAGAAATGCTTATTTCTGGATCTGCTCTGTCCTCTGATACTATCCATGGCCGGGTACTGCACATCCACCTCATTTATTTTAATAGGAAGCTGCTGCCACTATCAGAAGACGGAGCAGATCCAGAACTGAGCACATCCGGCCACCTGCCACCATTGGCATGGCAACTAGAACAGGCAATTGGTGGGGGTGCCAAGAGCCGGACCCCGGCCAATCAGACATTGGGAACCTAGCCTAAGGAAAGGCCATCAATGTTAAAGTAGTGGACAATCTCTTTAATAAAGTCTTGTGCCGTCTGACAAGTTAAAGGTTACTATGTTTCTATTTATGTTGTTAGGAGCCTAGATACACCTCTGTTTAATGCACTCACTTTGTGCTCCACTACCTATCACTCACACTGGTATTTAGTGGAGTTAGGGTATGTGCGCACGTGTGCGCTCTGCACCGCACCGAAAATGTGCGCTTCAGAGCGCAGCTGAAAAGCTGCGTTCTGAAGCGCATGGTGCCGGCAGAGAACGTGCGCTCTGCATGCTGCCTCTCCCTATAGACAGCATGCAGAACGCACGAAAGAAGTGACATGTCACTTCTTAGAACGCAGCGATTCGGCAAGCAGCCGAATCACTGCGTTCTAACATGCCACGTGCGCACAGCTCCTGCACAATCTCCATAGACTGTGCAGGGGACGCAGGACGCATGCAGTTACGCTGCGGTGCAGAACGCAGCGTAACTGCATGTAATACGCACACGTGCGCACATACCCTTATACTTAATTGCTGTGGTCCAGCACGACATTGATGGCAAGGCTGCCGGTAGCATGCATAGAATGCTTTGTTCAATTTCTTCCTCTGTATCTATTATTTACATATGTTCTGAGCATTAGTTATAATAAGCGCTATATTTCATTAAATCTTATTGTTTACTTATATTCACATTTGTGCTGAGTCTCACACTAATCTGGTGTTTGCTTATTTTGAAGGCTGGCTTGACAACCTTTGGTTTATACTGAAATTATAAAAATGTGATATTTTGTTTATGAAAAGTTAGCCAAGGTCATATAATCTGCAATGAATATTGTACAGTGCTTACCTTTGTTAGTTGTGCAAATTCCAAAAGTTCTCGCTTTTCCTTACAGCTTGCCTCCATACTTTTATTAAATGAGATGTATATAAGGGAATCTCTTCCTTAAAACAGGAATAAAAAGTATGTTAGGACAATATTGATAATGAACCTAGTGCATATGGGTATATTCACAGTACTAAGCAAAAGTTTATTCAGGTATGGAAAAAAGAATGCTGTTAAAAAATAAAATAGTTAATAGTTTATTTTACTCAATTGACAAAATGCAATATGAATGAATGAATGAATGAATGAATGAATGAATGAATAAAAGAGGTATCTAAAACTAATATTTGGTGTGACCATACTTTGACTTCAAAACAGCATCAAAGCATCATTTCATCTAAGTAGACTTGAAGGAACTTAGCAGGAGGTTGTTCCAAACATCTTGGAGGACTAACCACAGATCTATGTATGTCGGCTTGTGCAAATCTGTTTGTCTCTTCACGTAATCCCAGAAAGACTCATAATTAGTGATGTAATAGTGATATAAAAGTCCAGATCCGCTCAGTTTCAAAAGTGCTGGACCCGGGCCCGGAATGCTCAAGGAATTCCAGCTAATGATTCGGATCTGGCATCTGGATCTGGTAATATGTGCAAAAAATAAAGGAAAAATAAAGAAAAAAATAATAAAGTAGGCAGTGCTATACTTACGTAGGCTCTGGCGCAGCTGTAACTGCTCCCGTAGCCGCTCATTCACTTTCAGGGCCATGCATTAGCCTTCATGCATGTGCACTGCTCCCCCCCATCGGTATCTGTAATTGGTTGCAGTCAGATACATCCCCACGCTGAGTAACAGCATGTCTGATGCTTACAACCACAGACTCTGTCTGTGGGTCTATATTGTGCAGTAAAAATAAATAAATACAAAATTTGGCGTAGGGTCCTCCCATATTAGGATACCCAGCACAGATAAAGACCACAGCTACATGCTGCAGCCCCCAGTCGTGTGCTCATCTTGGCTGTGTATCAAAATAAGAATAACCACATGTGGCTTTTTTAAAATGATTCAAATAAATAATTTTTAAAAACACCATGCAGTCCACCCCATTTTGCATAATCATCCATGATAAAGCCTGACAGCTGGGGGCTGGTATTCTCAGGTTGGGGAGACTCATGGTTATTTGGCCCACCCAGCCTAAATATAGCAGCCAGCAGTCGCCCGGAATTGTCGCATCCATTAGATTTTACAATCCTGGAAATTTACACAGTCTTCCCGATTGCCCTGGTGCGGTGGCAATCGGGGTAATAAGGACTAAATGTCAGCTCACAGCTGCCACTAAGCCCTAGATTAGTAATGGGAGGCATCTATGAGACCCCATCACTAATCTGTAAATGAAAGTAAATAAACACAACCACCCAATTAATTCTTTATTTGAAATAAAAAACAAAAAACCCACAAACTTTCACCCCTTTATCAACCCCCAAATCACCCCTGCAGGTCCGACGAGGTCGCACAAGAGGTTCAGCTCTGCTACATCTGAAATTACAGCGTGCAATCATGGAACATGTCTGCACTCTGTAACTTCAGGCAGAGAATGAGCCGCAATCAGCAGTTACGTCACTCAGGTTAGTTGTGGTAACAGCTGGAGGTTCCCATGGTCCTCTACTTGTAACCGCAGGTAACCTGACCTCAGGGTAATTCCTTACACTCAGTGATCCCACGTGAGGACAGGTTAGCTACGGTCACAGATGGAGGACTGTGGGAACTTCCAGGTGTGACCACAACTAACAGACCAAAAAGCATAACCAGGGTACCTCAAGCGTTAGACCATAGACAATTAATTACCCATAAAATAAATACATTTTATTAATACTTGATTAAAAACTATTAAATCAACCAAACCAACAAACATACAATGTGCATGTAGTGTGTAGGTGCACACTTAGTGGAAAGGAAAGGGAAGTTATATAGAGGGGTCTGAGGTAGGTATATCTGATAGATTATTATAGATTGGACCCTAGGGGATACACATTAAGGTAGATAGAAGCAGTGAGGGTGAGCTGCTGTGGAATGGGGGCATCACAATCCTAGGGTGCTTAAAGCCCCATTGTTAGGTAGGATACAGAGAAGGGAAAGATATATTCCCTAGGGTCCAATCTACACTAATCTATCAGATATACCTACCTCAGACCCCTCTATACAACTTCCCTTACCTTTTCACTAAGTGTGCACCTACACACTACATGCACATTGTATGTTTGTTGGTTTGGTTGATCTAATAGTATTTAATCAAGTATTAATAAAATTTATTTATTTTCTGGGTAATTAATTGTCTGTGACCACAACTAACCTGAGTACCGTCACCGCTGATCAAGGCTCATTCTCTGCCTCTAGTCACAGTGTGCGGACATGTCCCCTGATCGCGCTGTAATTTAAGATGTAGCAGAGCTGAATCATCATGGGATCTTACTTTTATTTTTTGTGACATCCTCACAACAAAAGAAAAAAACACAATAAAAATCCTCAAAAAATATATTAGTGTCATCTATCTTATTAGTGTGCCAGATTCATTCTATTTTCTAGTCACAGTGTGCGGACATGTCCCCTGATCGCGCTGTAATTTAAGATGTAGCAGAGCTGAATCATCATGGGATCTCGTGTGAATTACGTCGGGCCTTCATCGGTGTTTTTAAGGTTCATAAAGGGGTGACAAAGGGTGTTTTGTCTTTCAAATAAAAGATTTTTGGGGTGTTTGTGTTTATTTCTTTCACTTACAGATTACTAATTGTGTGCGTCTCATAAGGGCTTAGTGGCAGCTGTGAGCTGCGATTAACCCCTTATTACCCCGATTGCCACTGCACCAGGGCAATCAGGAAGAGCTGGGTAAGATTGTCGCATCTAATGGATGAAACAATCTTTGGTGGCTGCAGGCTATTTTTAGGCTGGGGAAAGCCCAATAACCATGAGTCTCCCCAGCTTGAGAATACCAGCTCCCAGCTGTCAGGCTTTATCATGGCTGGATATCAAAATTGGGGGTAACCGCAAGTCATTTTTTAAAATTATTTATTTTTTAAATTATTTATTTAACCCCTTAATGATTGCGGGCAGTAATATTACGTCCTAGCGGTCATAATGTTACTGCCGCGGTCTGCCGGCGGCAGCATGCCGCGATCGGCGCACATCTCAGCTGATTTTCACAGCTGAGATGTGTGGCTGCTAGGCACAAGCAGAAACGTTATCTGCTCGTACTTTTTAACCCGTTAAATGGCGCTGTCAATATGTAACAGCGGCATTATAACGGCATCGGCAGTAAACTTTTACTTACCGCCCGATACCGGAAGTCACGTGACGTGATCACATGACTTCCGATAGTTGTCATGGTAGCACAGGGTCATGTGATGACTCCGGTACTAGACATGAACTACTTTCAGTTTCACTCGGCCTGCAGCCGAGTGAAGCAGAGAGTGAGAGTATCTGCTGTTTACAGCTGTATAGCTGTGATCAGCAGATAGTGCAGAGCGATCGGATTGTTGATCGCTATAGCCCCCTAGGGTAACTAGTAAAATAAAAAAAAGTAAAAAAAAAAAGTTTTAAAAAAATTAAAAAATCCCCAAAAAAACTAAAAGTTCAAATCACCCCCCTTTCACCCCATTGAAAATTAAAGGGTTAAAAAAATAAAAAAATATACACACCTTGGGTATCACCGCGTTCAGAAATGCCCGGTCAATCAAAATATAAAATCAATTAATCTGATCAGTAAATGGCGTAGTGGCAAAAAAATTCCAAACGCCAAAATGACATTTTTTTGTCGCCACAACTTTTGCGCAAAATGCAATAACAGGCGATCAACACGTAGCACCTGCGCAAAAATGGTACAAGTAAAAATGTCAGCTCGAGATGCAAAAAATAGGCTATGACTGAGCCATAGATCCCAAAAAATGAGAATGCTACGGGTCATGGAATATGGTGTAAAACGTGCGCCCCTTTTTTCTGACAAACTTCCAATTTTTTTATAACCCCTTATATAAAAGTAAACCTATACATGTTTGGTGTCTACGAACTCATACTGACCTGAGGCATCACACCCATACATCGGTTTTACCATATATTGAACACAGTGAATAAAATATCTTAAAAACAATAGTGCTATCGCACGTTTTTTGCAATTTTTCTGCATTTGGAATTTTTTTGCCGTTTTCCAGTACACTATATGGTAAAACGTATGGTTTCATTTAAAAGTACAGCTCGTTCCGCAAAAAATGAGTCCTCACATGACCATATTGACTGAAAAATAAAACGTCTCTCAGAAGAAGAATGGAGAAAAAAAACGGAAAGCGAAAAATCGGCCGGTCGTGAAGGGGTTAAATAATAATAAAAAAGTAAGCTGCATGCAGTTCCTCTTATTTTGATACACAGGGGGGGACCCTATGCCATTTTTTATTTATTTGTTTATTTTATACTATGATAGATGCACATAGTATCTGTGATTTGACGCAGTCAGTTGACAACCCGCAACTCAGTGTGGGGGGGCGTCTGACTGCAACTAATGACAGACACCGGTGGGGGTGGAAATCAGTGCATATGTATGAAGACTAATACGCAGCTAACACCCAGGACCCCCTTCCACTGATCAGCTAATATTTGCTTTGACAGCAGAGAGATGTAAGATATGTATGAAGTGAGACACCACAAATTGGTAGATTGTTTATGGGCCACTGTAAAGCCTCCCATACTAAAATACAATACTCGATGTAGGCTCCTAAATAACCAGAAAGCTATCAAGAGTTTAGCCCCGGACAACCCTTTTAAAGGAAACTTGTCTGGTGTCCTATGCCCTCCAACCCAGAAACATTCATGGCTGTTTGCCCATTTCTCTGCCTAACCAGCCATGTATATCGCTATTCAGTGATATGAATTTAAAAAAAAATATTCAAAAACCTCACTGTCCCTATGCTAATTAGGACTGTAATTAGTCACAGGGGCGTTAGTTCCCCTGACAAGTCAGCCCTTTTTCTCATGTTATCATGCCCCTGTAGATGTGATAACATTATTTCCACACGCTGGCATCACTGCCAGCTACTGGAATTCTTGCGCATGTACAGCTCATTTCAGCCATTGTTAGTATGCCTATGAAGCCATCTTCTTAACCTCTGGTCATGCGCAGTGCGCCTAATGAAGCTGGGAAACGTACACCCAGCTTCAAAGGTGCACTGATGCGGTCCAAATGAGCAGCGAGCATGCGCAAGATTTCCAAAAGCTGGAAGTGACGCCAGCTCGTGGCAATCATGTTGTCAGGGGGTGTGATAACATGGAAACAGGGCCGAATAGTCTCAGGAACTAACGCTCCTGCAACTAGTCACAGGCCTTATTAGCATATGGACAGTGAGGTTGCTAATTAGTTTTTTTAAACATTCATATTAGTGAACAGCGATATACAGGGCTGGTTAGGGAGAGAATTTGGGCATACAGCCATGAATGCTGCTGGGATGGAGGGCATAGGGGACCTGACATGTTCCTTTTAAGTCAAGAGCTGAATCACTAAGTGCTAGTACTGTTATTATATTAAACGTCTTTATAGAAATAAGTAAGAAAAAGCCAAGACAGACATTAAAGGTTTTCATAGAACCCAAGTAAAATGTTGGCAGATCATGGCTACTTTTACCACCTTAATATATTTGATCTTAATAACTAGGTTTTATATCCATGCAAATATCAGTAAATAACATGTGGATATGATTTCTACAATCCAGCGCAAATCATCTGGAGGAAGCCAGACAAGACACAGGGCTTTTGTTTTCTCTAGCCAGGGAAAGAAAAGGAAACCGAAAAATCCTGGAGGTCACCAGAAGATCATATCTAAATTTAATGACTATAAAAATAAAAAGTCCCCACAAAGTGTCTGGATATAAACACATTAGAATATTGGTTAATTTATTACATTTTATTTTTTTCGTCATGATTTCTGCTTGAGTGACCTTAATGATTTATTAAAAACATGGGGCAAAAAGGTTGGTAGAAATGAACTTGCAATTGTATATAAACTTATTTCCATATTATAATGATCATCTTATTCACGGATTTCCATTTGGTAATTTTCCATAGTATTAGCTCATATTTAAGACTAGTAACAGTAGAAAAATGCCACCCAAATCAGTTCCAAATCATTCAGAGTCAGATTTTTTTGTCAGGAACATAAAAAAAAAGTTAGAATATTTTCTAGTTTTTCATTATACATATACTTATATGCATATACTGTACATTATATACATATATATATATATATATATATATATACACATTATATATACATTATATATACATACAGTTAGGTCCAGAAATATTTGGACAGTGACACAAGTTTTGTTATTTTAGCTGTTTACAAAAACATGTTCAGAAATACAATTATATATATAATATGGGCTGAAAGTGCACACTCCCAGCTGCAATATGAGAGTTTTCACATCCAAATCGGAGAAAGGGTTTAGGAATCATAGCTCTGTAATGCATAGCCTCCTCTTTTTCAAGGGACCAAAAGTAATTGGACAAGGGACTCTAAGGGCTGCAATTAACTCTGAAGGTGTCTCCCTCGTTAACCTGTAATCAATGAAGTAGTTAAAAGGTCTGGGGTTGATTACAGGTGTGTGGTTTTGCATTTGGAAGCTGTTGCTGTGACCAGACAAAATGCGGTCTAAGGAACTCTCAATTGAGGTGAAGCAGAACATCCTGAGGCTGAAAAAAAAGAAAAAATCCATCAGAGAGATAGCAGACATGCTTGGAGTAGCAAAATCAACAGTTGGGTACATTCTGAGAAAAAAGGAATTGACTGGTGAGCTTGGGAACTCAAAAAGGCCTGGGCGTCCACGGATGACAACAGTGGTGGATGATCGCCGCATACTTTCTTTGGTGAAGAAAAACCCATTCACAACATCAACTGAAGTCCAGAACACTCTCAGTGAAGTAGGTGTATCTGTCTCTAAGTCAACAGTAAAGAGAAGACTCCATGAAAGTAAATACAAAGGGTTCACATCTAGATGCAAACCATTCATCAATTCCAAAAATAGACAGGCCAGAGTTAAATTTGCTGAAAAACACCTCATGAAGCCAGCTCAGTTCTGGAAATGTATTCTATGGACAGATGAGACAAAGATCAACCTGTACCAGAATGATGGGAAGAAAAAAGTTTGGAGAAGAAAGGGAACAGCACATGATCCAAGGCACACCACATCCTCTGTAAAACATGGTGGAGGCAACGTGATGGCATGGGCATGCATGGCTTTCAATGGCACTGGGTCACTTGTGTTTATTGATGACATAACAGCAGACAAGAGTAGCCGGATGAATTCTGAAGTGTACCGGGATATACTTTCAGCCCAGATTTAGCCAAATGCCGCAAAGTTGATCGGACGGCGCTTCATAGTACAGATGGACAATGACCCCAAGCATACAGCCAAAGCTACCCAGGAGTTCATGAGTGCAAAAAAGTGGAACATTCTGCAATGGCCAAGTCAATCACCAGATCTTAACCCAATTGAGCATGCATTTCACTTGCTCAAATCCAGACTTAAGACGGAAAGACCCACAAACAAGCAAGACCTGAAGGCTGCGGCTGTAAAGGCCTGGCAAAGCATTAAGAAGGAGGAAACCCAGCGTTTGGTGATGTCCATGGGTTCCAGACTTAAGGCAGTGATTGCCTCCAAAGGATTCACAACAAAATATTGAAAATAAAAATATTTTGTTTGGGTTTGGTTTATTTGTCCAATTACTTTTGACCTCCTAAAATGTGGAGTGTTTGTAAAGAAATGTGTACAATTCCTACAATTTCTATCAGATATTTTTATTCAAACCTTCAAATTAAACGTTACAATCTGCACTTGAATTCTGTTGTAGAGGTTTCATTTCAAATCCAATGTGGTGGCATGCAGAGCCCAACTCGCGAAAATTGTGTCACTGTCCAAATATTTCTGGACCTAACTGTATATACTTACACTGTGAGTCTGCACTAGGATCCCCTCCATGGCTTATTGGGGCTTAAACAGCTGAACACACAGCAATACGCGGAGTAGGAGGTGCACCGGGACTCTTACTTCTACTACATATATACTTATACTATTTACTTATTGTGTACTTCATGTATGATTTTTGTTATATATATATATATAGATGTTGTTGTGTGTAGTTACCAAGTGTTTATGTAGGGCGCTGTACATGTTCTGGGTGTTGTCTGGGTGTGGCGGGGGGTGAGAGCAGTGTTGTATGTGTGTTGCATGTGTTGCGTTGTTTGTGGAGCGCTGTGTGTCTGTAGCGTTGTGTGTCTGTGTGTGTTGCGCGGTTTGTGTGGGTGTGGTGTGTTTTGGGGGGAGGTATGTTTTGTGCAATGTGTGTTGTGCGGTATGTGCGTATATTTATGTATGCCGCGGTGTTTGTGTGTTGGGTGTTGTGTGTGTGCGGCGTTGTCTGTGTGTGTGGGTGTCTGTGTATGGTGGTGTTTGTGGTTCCCAGTGTGTGTGTGGTGTGTTGTGTGTGTGTGTTGGGGGGAGGTGTGCACCTCCCATCGTGCTCCATCCCCCATGCTGCGCACCCCCCTATCGTGACCCATCCCCCATGCTGCGCACACCCCATCGTGCTCCATCCCCCATGCTGCCCATCCCCCATCGTGCTCCATCCCCTATGCTGCACATTCCCCATCGTGCTCCATCCCCCATGCTGCGCACCCCCCATCGTGCTCCATCCCCCATGCTGCGCACTCCCCATCGTGCTCCATCCCCCATGCTGCGCACTCCCCATCGTGCTCCATCCTCCATGCTGCGCACTCCCCATCGTGCTCCATCCCCCATGCTGCGCACTCCCCATCGTGCTCCATCCCCCATGCTGCGCACTCCCCATCGTGCTCCATCCTCCATGCTGCGCACTCCCCATCATGCACCATCCCCCATGGTGCGCACTCCCCATCGTGCTATATCTCCCATGCTGCGCACCCCCCATCGTGCTCCATCCGCCATGCTGCGCACTCCCCATCGTGCTACATCCCCCATGCTGCGCACTCCCCATCGTGCTACATCCCCCATGCTGCGCACTCCCCATCATGCTATATCCCCCATGCTGCGCACCCCCATCATGCTCCATCCGCCATGCTGTGCACTCCCCATCGTGCTACATCCCCCATGCTGCGCACCCCCCATCGTGCTACATCCCCCATCGTGCTACATCCCCCATTGTGCTACATCCCCCATGCTATAATAGTTCTCCTATTATACTCAGAGAGGAGTATAATAGGAGGACTATAATAGGAGGAGTACTCCTGGGGGGAGAGGAGTATAATGCCGGCTCCCTGCACATGTGTACCGGGAGCCGGTGTACGCTGGTAACTATGATACACATCGGGTAACTAAGGGACCTTAGTTACCCGATGTGTATAATGGTTACCAGCGTTCACGGGCTCCGTCAAGATCCCAGCATCGCAAGGTTATGTCTGGCGCTGCTGGGATCGTGACGGAGCCGGTGTACACTGGTAACTATGATACACATCGGGTAACCAAGGGACCTTAGTTACCCGATGTGTATAATGGTTACCAGCGTTCACCGGCTCCGTCACGATCCCAGCAGCGCAAGGTTATGCCTGGCGATGCGTGCGGAGGGCCGGGGCGAGCAGCCAATCCATGCGGAGGGCGGGGCCAGGCCGAGGCGAGCGACCAATCTGTGGGGGGGCGGAGGCGAGGCGAGCGGCCAATACGTGCGGGGGGGGCGGGGGCCATGGCGAGCCCAGCGGCCAATCAGCTTTGTGTCACCGTAAGGACACAATTTTGGAGCAAGACAGACAGACAGACAGACAGACAGAATAAGGCAATTATATATATAGATACTATATATACTATATATACTTATATACATTATACATATACTTATATGCATATACTGTACATTATATACATATATACACATTATATACATTATATATACATTATATATACATATATACTTATACTATTTATACTATGTATACTATATATACTTTTATACATTATACATATACTTAAACATTAAAAACAATATTACTAAATTATTATAATCTAGCTAATCTTATTAAAAATCTTTAAATATTATACACTATCTACTAAAATATTCAAAATAGACTGATATTTCTTTTTTTTTTTAGTTGATTTGTTAGCTTGGCTGTATGGATTGAATCAGGATCAGATGACAGACTAGAGCTTAATGACACCTTTGTTGTATGGCCAGAGCTGAAACTAAAGCAGGGAGAGAAGAGAAAGAGAGATAAATTAGTGAAAAATGGGAGAGAATGGCAGAAAGGTGAATGGAGGGGGAGGGGGATGGAGGGAAAAGTATAGGAAGATGGAGAGAGAGATACAGAGTATAAAATAAGAGACGAGAGAGAGGAGAAAATAGAGAGAGAAGGGAGGAGAAGAACAGGGAGAGGGTGTGAGAGAGAATAAGAGAAGCAGAGAGAGGGAGAAGAAAGGATAGAGGAGAGTGAGAGAAGCATGGAGAAAGAGGAGGGAGAGAGAAGAAATGGAAGAAAGTGAGGATGGAGAGATAGAGACAAGAGGAAGTAGAGATTAGAGAGAATAGATGGAGAAGATAGAGAAGAGATGCTAGATAATGGTTTATACTGAACACTTTTGTTAAGAAGACATTTGTTTTCATATTCCCTGTTTGGGCATAATAGTATGATAGAAGATGGATAATGGAGGGAAGAGATTGAGAGAGGAGACAGAGATGATAGGTCATGATTCTCACTGAAAAGTTGTGATAAGATCCTATTTTCATATTCCCTGTTTGGTCATATTAGTATGAAAAAAGGTGAGTAATGGAGAGAGCAGAGAGAGAGAGAGAGAGAGAGAGAGGAGAGTGAGATGATTTGTCATGGTGCTCATTTAAGAGTTGTGTTAAGAAGACATTGTGTTTCCATTTTTTGTGTTTGGGCATATTGGTGTAATAGAGGTGGGTGCAGAAGGTAGGCATTAATGTGGAGAGCTACTAGAGTGGAAAATTCTTATAACACTATGTTCATAAAAATGTATTGTGTATTAGAATTAGCTGTATTTGCAGGACAACTGAACACTTAATTACCCCATATACCGGCTTCAGCTGCGTTGGCTGGCCAAGTAGAGTGTTCGGGGTCTCCTGACTCTTCTCTAACTTCATCAATACACTAATGCTACAAAATTCGGTAACAGTAAAACTTTCATTTTGTCCAGATGCATGCAATAAATAAAAATAAATAATTGTAGGAATATATTAGTGGCAGTATAAAATGTTATATAAATCGTTATATACTTTATATAAAGTTGCCTCCAAAACTTCTGCCCCTGATTTCTGCTGAAATTACTTATGGCTACTGAATGAAAAATTAATCCATAAACATATCATTCAATTCTAATCTAAAACTTGCATTCCACACAAGGCTCAGCAAAAGAATGTTAAGGTCAATCATACATTTACCTGTAATTTATAGAGACTTAAACAGCCAGCCAGAGGTTTAGTAGTGTCAGCCCCAGACACAATGTGCTGTTGGGATTTGATGAACTATCCATTTATACTGATAAATGATCACTATGGAGAGTTTCCTATAACACCACCTCTATTAAATTAAACAAAGTTCTTTATTATGTATTGTCACTGAAAAAGCTATCTTGCCTGACACTGAGGATGCTATGTTGTATTACGACTTATAATCTACATTACAGTGAGTGATTGCATTGCTTATGCATTAAGAACGAGCCTATACCATGACCCTGCTGGAGTGAGCTTGGCTTCAAGAACCTTTTGCTTTTGGCATACAAGTGAGCCATATTTCCTTTTTGTATTCCTTTAAACTGGAAGCACAAATGATAGAAGAGTGATTGACTATGTATATTATAGAGGGAAAACTTTTTGTCTACTTTCACACAGTAGTATTTTAATCAGTATGTGGTATATGCAGACTGAACCAGAAATAGATCCAAAATATGGAAGAAGTGCAAATCTTTCCATTATAATCGAAACCATGGAGATTCACTAGGCTCTCTTGTCACTTACATTCAGAAATATAGACCATCTTTTACATACTTATTGCAATAATGACTGCTATCGGTATCGGCAGTGGCACATCTAGAATCAGCTGGGTCCCGGGGCAAAATTTGAACCTGGTCCCCTACCTGAATGTTGGTCAGATGTATGGGCACTTGTAGTGTTCTAAATCCTATAAAAATTCAAATTTTTTCTCCAGTAAAGGAGACAAACTCTAGCGCAGCGCCACCTATTGGAAGTAGTGATTCCAAAAGTCAAATGTGGATTTTTAACAATCCTTTGCATACGACTTTGAATATATGCCAGATCAGCATCCCAATTTGCAGACACGGTGTTTCGGGGTGCTTGCCCCTCGTCAGTGCAAAGTATGGGGTGTCTGATCTGGCTCATGAGAAGCTTTGTGGGGACCACGGGGGAACACTAGTGCAATCTTATAAAGGCATACATGTTGCTCACCCTCATAATGTAATAATGTCCCCCATTCTGCACTAATGTCACCTATCGTGGGCCCCTTCCTTGTATATGTCGCGGGCGGAGGAGGGGACGCTGCGCTCTCCCACTGCTCAAGTCCGGCTGCTGCGGCTGCGGCTGCTCGGTGGTGGCTCGAGCGGTGGGCCGGATCCCGGGGACTCGAGCGGAGCTCCTCGCCCGTGAGTGAAAAGGGGTTGGGATTGGATGGTGGGGATTTGGTTATTGTCTGTGACGCCACCCACGGTTGTGGTGATATTGGTGACACCACCGGGATCCCGGGAGCGGTGACAGGGAGCAGCTTTGTTGTTAGTTCTCCCCTCTGTGGGTAGGGGGTTGGTTGTCCCGGAGCCCGGTGATGGGGTAGGGATGGATGACAGGCGGGTTACGGGGCCTGGTGAGGTGCAGGGTCGCGGGGGCAGCGCTGTGCCGCACGGCACGGTGGTACTCACTCAGCCAATGATGAGGACACAGTTCTCGGTAAAACACACGGCTGGATGGACGGGTCCCACAGACGGCTGCGGTGTTGTTTCTCCCGGCAGGTTGATGGTGACTGCCTTTCCCTGCACCTGTGTACTGTAAACGGTTCCAATGGATTCCCACCGGTAACCCGCTCCCCAGCTTGGATATGGGCTGGAGGAGCCCCTTTTGCCCACAGGCGCTGGCCCTGGGAACTTTAGCCTTGGCGGTGACTGTGTTTCCCTCTCTCGGTTGGACGGGTG
>NW_027444700.1:0-18536 GCF_048569485.1 Anomaloglossus baeobatrachus | reverse complement strand
GGGCATCTCCTGTATATAATTATATATGTACAGCTGGTATAACCTGGGCATCTCCTGTATATAATTATATATGTACAGCCGGTATAACCTGGGCATCTCCTGTATATAATTATATATGTACAGCTGGTATAACCTGGGCATCTCCTGTATATAATTATATATGTACAGCTGGTATAACCTGGGCATCTCCTGTATATAATTATATATGTACAGCCGGTATAACCTGGGCATCTCCTGTATATAATTATATATGTACAGCTGGTATAACCTGGGTATCTACTGTATATAATTATATATGTACAGCTGGTATAACCTGGGCATCTCCTGTATATAATTATATATGTACAGCTGGTATAACCTGGGCATCTCCTGTATATAATTATATATGTACAGCCGGTATAACCTGGGCATCTCCTGTATATAATTATATATGTACAGCTGGTATAACCTGGGCATCTCCTGTATATAATTATATATGTACAGCTGGTATAACCTGGGCATCTCCTGTATATAATTATATATGTACAGCCGGTATAACCTGGGCATCTCCTGTATATAATTATATATGTACAGCTGGTATAACCTGGACATCTCCTGTATATAATTATATATGTACAGCCGGTATAACCTAGGCATCTCCTGTATATAATTATATATGTACAGCCGGTATAACCTGGGCATCTCCTGTATATAATTATATATGTACAGCCGGTATAACCTGGGCATCTCCTGTATATAATTATATATGTACAGACGGTATAACCTGGGCATCTCCTGTATATAATTATATATCTACAGCTGGTATAACCTGAGCATCTCCTGTATATAATTATATATGTACAGACGGTATAACCTGGGCATCTCCTGTATACAATTATATATGTACAGCCAGTATAACCTGGGCATCTCCAGTATATAGTTATATATGTACAGCTGTTATAACCTGGGTGTGACGACATGGACTCTCATGGGTTAAAGTTTCTTAACATTCAGCCAGACTATTGTTCTTATGTGTGCTAAGTCATGTTTGCTTAGCTATTGTATCTCCAGTCTCTTCCAGTAATCATTGTATTGTAGTTGTGTATTGATAATGTAATTACCTTAGTAGCCATTGTCTAGTCGGTGACTTGCCGACTCCATGTAGATATACTGAGTCTTTCTATGCACATCATTTAAATGAACATTATCCATGCAGCTTGAAATTCATCCAATGGGAGAAGCAATCTTGTCCAACCAATCGATGAGGACGCAGTGTATCCTAAGGGAAAGTTATGGCTATAAAAGGGACTTCTTTAAGCCACCAGTGGTTGATGAAGGTTGATGGATGCTGATGGATCCAGTCTAAGCTCTCAGGAGCTGACTAGAGGATCGGGATATCTTATGGCTTCAATCTAGGGGCTCCGGTTCCGGTTGGAGACCATATCCACAGCCTAGGGATTTCGACTCCGGCTGCCAGGATTTTAACATCAAACCAGGACTACCTAAGCAGGACACTCAGGTTGGGACAGTTCAGTCACCTGTTACAGACTCTGCAGACCTCAGACAGCTTGGAACCTGTGAGGCATGGACATTCTAAATCCCTGGTGAGCCAGCGGAAGGGTGAGACTCTGTTGCCTGTTACATTTGTGTGTTTTGCTGGTTATGTGTTATGTGCCGTTAATTGTTTGGGGATCCAATAAAGTCTAATTATTGTGGTTCCCTCACCCTGTGTTGTCTGAGTAGTGTTACGCCCACGGTTAGGGAGGCCGGCGTTCAGTTGGGATGAGCCCTGAGCCACGCTGTCTTTCTAAAGGCGGCGGGTTTTAGTGGACGAGAGCACCCACTGAGCCCCGTGTCTCCACACTGGGTATCTCCTGTATATAATTATATATGTACAGCTGCTATAACCTGGGTATCTCCTGTATATAATTATATATGTACAGCCGGTATAACCTGGGCATCTCCTGTATATAATTATATATGTACAGCTGGAATAACCTGGGCATCTCCTGTATATAATTATATATGTACAGCCGGTATAACCTGGGCATCTCCTGTATATAATTATATATGTATAGCTGGTATAACCTGGGCATCTCCTGTATATAATTATATATGTACAGCTGGTATAACCTGGGCATCTCCTGTATATAATTGTATATGTACAGCCGGTATAACCTGGGTATCTCCTGTATATAATAATATATGTACAGCTGGTATAACCCGGACATCTCCTGTATATAATTATATATGTACAGCCGGTATAACCTGGGCATCTCCAGTATATAGTTATATATGTACAGCTGGTATAACCTGGGCATCTCCAGTATATAGTTATATATGTACAGCTGGTATAACCTGGGCATCTCCTGTATATAATTATATATGTACAGCTGGTATAACCTGGGCATCTCCTGTATATAATTATATATGTACAGCTGGTATAACCTGGGCATCTCCTGTATATAATTATATATGTACAGCTGGTATAACCTGGGCATCTCCAGTATATAGTTATATATGTACAGCTGGTATAACCTGGGCATCTCCAGTATATAGTTATATATGTACAGCTGGTATAACCTGGGCATCTCCAGTATATAGTTATATATGTACAGCTGGTATAACCTGGGCATCTCCTGTATATAATTATATATGTACAGCTGGTATAACCTGGGCATCTCCAGTATATAGTTATATATGTACAGCCGGTGTAACCTGGGCATCTCCTGTATATAATTATATATGTACAGCTGGTATAACCTGGGCATCTCCTGTATATAATTATATATGTACAGCCGGTATAACCTGGACATCTCCTGTATATAATTATATATGTACAGCTGGTATAACCTGGGCATCTCCTGTATATAATTATATATGTACAGCCGGTATAACCTGGACATCTCCTGTATATAATTATATATGTACAGCTGGTATAACCTGGGCATCTCCAGTATATAGTTATATATGTACAGCCGGTATAACCTGGGCATCTCCTGTATATAATTATATATGTACAGCTGGTATAACCTGGCCATCTCCTGTATATAATTATATATGTACAGCCGGTATAACCTGGGCATCTCCTGTATATAATTATATATGTACAGCTGGTATAACCTGGGCATCTCCTGTATATAATTATATATGTACAGCTGGTATAACCCGGGCATCTCCTGTATATAATTATATATGTACAGCTGGTATAACCCGGGCATCTCCTGTATATAATTATATATGTACAGCTGGTATAACCTGGGCATCTCCTGTATATAATTATATATGTACAGCTGGTATAACCTGGGTATCTAAACAAAATGACACTTATATTAACCAATGTTACAATGTGATTTTTATACCCTATTGCAGCAGATTACTCGTTGTTCCGGCAGTGATATATCAGCTTGTTTTTCATCAGACCTGGGGACATATACCAACGATTCTAAATTTATCATAAAAATAAGACGTTTTCATCTTACACCTCAAACTGTCAATTTATCAAGATCATCCCCCAAATGGTTCAGGGGTGGGGGGTAAACAACCCAGACAAGATAATGAGAACGAGGAAAATAAACCGTAATGTTTCCTATCATATATCACCAGACAAGTCACGTGTAACACTGACCTCCTGGGCTAATGGCAGCATCATAAGACTCCTGACCTTAAGTAAGGCGCCCATTAAGGATAGAATAACCTTGTATCTAAGGGAATCTGGTGGACAAGTGTGATGGATGCACGAAATAAACTCTCTGGAAGAGAGAAGAGAAGACCTTACTAATAGTTACAGAAGAGAAGACCTAACTACAGGGGGCTTTACACGCTACGACATCGCTAATGCGAACTCGTTGGCGTCACGGAATTTGTGACGTACATCCGGCCGCATTAGCGATGCCGTTGTGTGTGACACCTATGAGCGATTTTGCATTGTTGCAAAAACGTGCAAAATCGCTCATCGGTGACATGGGGGTCCATTCTCAAAAAACGTTACTGCAGCAGTAACAAAGTTGTTCCTCGTTCCTGCGGCAGCACACATCGCTCCATGTGACACCGCAGGAACGAGGAACCTCACCTTACCTGCCTCCACCGGCAATGCAGAAGGAAGGAGGTGGGCGGGATGTTACGTCCCGCTCATCTCCGCCCCTCCGCTTCTATTGGGCGGTGGTTCAGTGACGCAGCTGTGACGCTGAACGAACCGCCCCCTTAGAAAGCAGGCGGTTCGCCGGTCACAGCGACGTCGTCGGGCAGGTAAGTATGCGTGACGGCTGTGGGCGATATTGTGCGCCACGGGCAGCGATTTGCCTGTGTCGCACAACAGATGGGGGCGGGAACCCACACTAGTGATATCGATACCGATATCGCAGTGTGTAATGCGGCCTTAAGAGTCACAGAAGAGAAGACCTTACTAAGAGTCACAGAAGAGAAGACCTTACTAAGAGTCACAGAAGAGAAGACCTTACTAAGAGTCACAGAAGAGAAGACCTTACTAAGAGTCACAGAAGAGAAGACCTTACTAAGAGTCACAGAAGAGAAGACCTACTTAAGAGTCACAGAAGAGAAGACCTTACTAAGAGTCACAGAAGAGAAGACCTTACTAAGAGTCACAGAAGAGAAGACCTTACTAAGAGTCACAGAAGAGAAGACCTTACTAAGAGTCACAGAAGAGAAGACCTTACTAAGAGTCACAGAAGAGAAGACCTTACTAAGAGTAATAGAAGAGAAGACCTTACTAAGAGTAATAGAAGAGAAGACCTTACTAAGAGTCACAGAAGAGAAGACCTAACTAAGAGTCACAGAAGAGAAGACCTTACTAAGTGTCACAGAAGAGAAGACCTTACTAAGAGTCACAGAAGAGAAGACCTTACTAAGAGTCACAGAAGAGAAGACCTTACTAAGAGTCACAGAAGAGAAGACCTTACTAAGAGTAATAGAAGAGAAGACTTTACTAAGAGTCACAGAAGAGAAGACCTAACTAAGAGTCACAGAAGAGAAGACCTTACTAAGAGTCACAGAAGAGAAGACCTTACTAAGAGTCACAGAAGAGAAGACCTTACTAAGAGTCACAGAAGAGAAGACCTTACTAAGAGTCACAGAAGAGAAGACCTTACTAAGAGTCACAAAAGAGAAGACCTTACTAAGATTCACAGAAGAGAAGACCTTACTAAGAGTCACAGAAGAGAAGACCTAACTAAGAGTCACAGAAGAGAAGACCTTACTAAGAGTCACAGAAGAGAAGACCTTACTAAGAGTCACAGAAGAGAAGACCTTACTAAGAGTCACAGAAGAGAAGACCTTACTAAGAGTCACAGAAGAGAAGACCTTACTAAGAGTCACAGAAGAGAAGACCTTACTAAGATTCACAGAAGAGAAGACCTTACTAAGAGTCACAGAAGAGAAGACCTAACTAAGAGTCACAGAAGAGAAGACCTTACTAAGAGTCACAGAAGAGAAGACCTAACTAAGAGTCACAGAAGAGAAGACCTAACTAAGAGTCACAGAAGAGAAGACCTTACTAAGAGTCACAGAAGAGAAGACCTTACTAAGAGTCACAGAAGAGAAGACCTAACTAAGAGTCACAGAAGAGAAGACCTAACTAAGAGTCACAGAAGAGAAGACCTTACTAAGAGTCACAGAAGAGAAGACCTTACTAAGAGTCACAGAAGAGAAGACCTTACTAAGAGTCACAGAAGAGAAGACCTTACTAAGAGTCACAGAAGAGGAGACCTTACTAAGAGTCACAGAAGAGAAGACCTTACTAAGAGTCACAGACGAGAAGCCCTAAGAGTCACAGAAGAGAAGACCTTACTAAGAGTCACAGAAGAGAAGACCTTACTAAGAGTCACAGACGAGAAGCCCTAAGAGTCACAGAAGAGAAGAACTAAGGGGTACTTTGCACGTTGCGACATCGCTACTGCGATCTCGTCAGGGTCAAATCGAAAGTGACGCAAATCCGGCGCCAGTAACGTCTTCGCAATGTGTAAAGCCTAGCTGCACCGATAAACAATCGCAAAAGCGTCGAAAATCGGTGTAGTGCCGGTCATTTCCATAATTTTGTTGCAGCAACAGGTACGATGTTGTTCCTCGTTCCTGCGGCAGCACACATCGCTGTGTATGAAGCCGCAGGAGCGAGGAACATCTCCTTACCTGCGTCCACCGGCAATGAGGAAGGAAGGAGGTGGGCGGGATGTTTACATCCCGCTCATCTCCGCCCCTCCGCTTCTATTGGCCACCTGCCGTGTGACGTCGCTGTGACGCCGCACGACCCGCCCACTTAGGAAGGAGGCGGTTCGCCGGCCAGAGCGACGTCGCAGGGCAGGTAAGTGCATGTGAAGCTGCCGTAGCGATAATGTTCGCTACGGCAGCTATCACAAGATATCGCATGTCCGACGGGGGCGGGGACTATCGTGCTCGGCATTGCTACAATCGGCTAGCGATGTCGCAGCATGCAAAGTACCCCTAAGAGTCACAGAAGAGGAGACCTAAGAAAGCGTCACAGAAGAGGAGACTTTGCTAAAAGTCACAGAAGAAAAGACCTTACTAAGAGTCACAGATGAGAAGACCTAAGAGTCACAGAAGAGGAGACCTAACTAAAGGTCACAGAAGAGAAGATCTTACTAAAAGTCACAGATGAGAAGGCAGGAAAAGTAACCAAAGTGCTACAAGAGAGATCTTGAGTTTATGGATTATGGAGCCCCAAAAAGTCACAGAAGAAAAAAACGTAAGAATCAAAGTCTGTCCATTTCTATGACTCTTGTTATTGATGATTGCCAAGCTGGACTACAGATATGGACCCATGTTATTGTCTTGGGGTCTACAGACTTATGTGGTAAGTGATTGGCCTCAAAATCTGATCCATAAGGTTTCTGTGGCGCCCCTGAGGCTTCAGTCACCACAGAGTGTTGCACCCAATATTGGGTGCGATGCTAAACCAGGTTCCTGAGGAGGTCAGTCCCGGTTTCACCACATTACACACTCAAATACACACCAGGTTGCCCCTGTTCCCACTGGGGACTGGGCTAGGGTCGGGTAATAAAGGGTCACCGACAGAGAGGTATTTATAGGATGCCCTCAACAGGGGCCCCAGTCCCACTAGCTTAGGACCTGGGAGGGGGGTGGGGGGTGCCGCCAGTAGAGGGAGTCAGGAGCCAACATAACAGTTAGACAGTTCTCCAGCAGGAGAGGAACGGAACGGTTGCATCTTACAGGTGGAAAGGAGGAGAAGTTCACACGGTTGCCGCAGGGAGAGGGATCTCTGCTCCCCATGGAACCGACGCCACACAGGGCGGCAGGACCCTAGGGAAGATCATACTTCATGTTGGTTTTCCAGAATTTGCCTGGACGGGGACGGTTTCAAGCTTCCCTGACCACAAAGCACCCGACAGCACAGTGCCATGTAGGAACCGGGGCCTCACTTGAAGCCGAACCCCACATCAGATAGGGACAAGAGTACATCTTGTGAAACCCAGGTCCACTCGTAGCTTCAAGCCAGGGGATCCACAGACAGGCGTTACAAGGAGAAACCCACCGAACACCAAAGCGGGCAGACCTCTAAAGGGATTTGGGTTCGACGGAGCCCATCATCGCAAGTGACTGGTATTACCGGGGTGAGCGGCATCGTATAAAAGTGAGTAAACAACATGGAACCGCAGCTATAGGCTCTGTCTGTTTATTACTGGCACCGCCACTCTGCGCTTTGGTGCCCGCCATTACTACTCCCCTCATCATCCTCCCCGGGACCTGTTCCACCTGTGGGGAGTGATACCATCCATAGCTGCTACTAGCATATGCCCCGGAGGACAGCGACAGCCGCATTCCCTGGCCGTATACCACAGGTGGCGTCACGACAATCACCTCACTACTACCCCCATCATCCTACCCCAGCCATCTTCTGTATGCCTCGAGGCAACAAAGCTGGGCTAGGCCGCCCATGACCATGAAGTCAACGGCCTGGTTACGAGTAGGTGAAACAAACCTGCCCCGTGGGGTGCTACATTTCACCTTCTTCAGCACAGTTTCAGACCCAAGCCCACCACGAGGACATGCGGTTCTCCAAAGGGCCAATCTTACAGGAACAGGAAAGATACATTTTGATTGATTTTTGGAAATGTTTCACTTTAAGCCTGAAGATTTCGACTGGGAACATTTTCTTCTTCTCGTAGCGAAAACAAAGAGCAATATTTTTGTTTCATAAAGAGCGAGACGGAAATTACTCTATCCAGAAACAATCACGGTGAAGATGTCTGGAGATACGTTTTGCGCTCGCGGGGTCGGGGAGGCTCGGAAATCTTCAGCACGAGTTACCATTTGTAAGATCTCCTCCGCGATGACTCCAGAAATAGAGGCTGCGCTAATTGTATTCATAATTACATCAAGCTAATTGTATTTAATTTCGAAATGAACACAAGAGGCTTTGATGAGCGTGCCGACCGACGAGAGACCGAGAAGAAGAAAAAGACACAATATCAGCTTGGAAATGAGGTTTTATAGAAGAGATAAAAGACTTTTTTGGAAATGCTGATCCAAAAAAAAAGTTCCGTGCCTAAAGAAAAGGTTTGGAAACAATAAGACGTTGCGCACTTTATGGCACTTTATGGCACTTTATGGCACTTTATGGCACACCTGCTCAATTACCGAATATGAGTGACGGCATCTCAAGGAAACAAGGATCATTAACAGTGCAAAGGTTCCTACTTCCAGATCTCAAGGACCCTTAGGATTTTGCTTATTTTTGAAGACTCTAATGAAAGTGAAATGATGGAAGAAGTATCTCAGTAATCAGGAAAAAGTGCAGATAAGGGCCTAGAAGAAGACACCTGAACACTAAACAACACACTTAACAGCTCGCTCTGCGCAGGATTTTCCTTGATAATGTTATAAATATAAACGTGAACTAGTTGGATCCTTATAGTGTCAGTGTCTTCTGCATCAATGAGCGGCGTCAGCAGGGGGGAGGGGTAAGAGAACCATGGAGTAAAGTGATCCGAGAGAAGTCTGCCCGAAATTGGACAAAAACACTCAGGATTCTGAAATGTGAAGTGTCAGTGTCATTATCCTGTACCCCCAGTGTCAGTGTCATTATCCTGTACCCCCAGTGTCAGTGTCATTATCCTGTACCCCCAGTGTCAGTGTCATTATCCTGTACCCCCAGTGTCAGTGTCATTATCCTGTACCCCCAGTGTCATTATCCTGTACCCCCAGTGTCATTATCCTGTACCCCCAGTGTCGGTGTCATTATCCTGTACCCCCAGTGTCAGTGTCATTATCCTGTACCCCCAGTGTCAGCGTCATTATCCTGTACCCCCAGTGTCATTATCCTGTACCCCCAGTGTCAGTGTCATTATCCTGTACCCCCAGTGTCGGTGTCATTATCCTGTACCCCAGTGTCAGTGTCATTATCCTGTACCCCAGTGTCAGTGTCATTATCCTGTACCCCCAGTGTCACCATCATTATCCTGTACCCCAGTGTCACTGCCATTATCCTGTACCCCCAGTGTCATTATCCTGTACCCCCAGTGTCAGTGTCATTATCCTGTACCCCCAGTGTCACCATCATTATCCTGTACCCCAGTGTCACTGCCATTATCCTGTACCCCCAGTGTCATTATCCTGTACCCCCAGTGTCAGTGTCATTATCCTGTACCCCAGTGTCAGTGTCATTATCCTGTACCCCCAGTGTCAGGGTCATTATCCTGTACCCCCAGTGTCAGTGTCATTATCCTGTACCCCCAGTGTCAGTGTCATTATCCTGTACCCCCAGTGTCAGTGTCATTATCCTGTACCCCCAGTGTCAGTGTCATTATCCTGTACCCCCAGTGTCAGTGTCATTATCCTGTACCCCCAGTGTCAGTGTCATTATCCTGTACCCCCAGTGTCGGTGTCATTATCCTGTACCCCAGTGTCAGTGTCATTATCCTGTACCCCAGTGTCAGTGTCATTATCCTGTACCCCCAGTGTCACCATCATTATCCTGTACCCCAGTGTCACTGCCATTATCCTGTACCCCCAGTGTCATTATCCTGTACCCCCAGTGTCAGTGTCATTATCCTGTACCCCCAGTGTCACCATCATTATCCTGTACCCCAGTGTCACTGCCATTATCCTGTACCCCCAGTGTCATTATCCTGTACCCCCAGTGTCAGTGTCATTATCCTGTACCCCAGTGTCAGTGTCATTATCCTGTACCCCCAGTGTCAGGGTCATTATCCTGTACCCCCAGTGTCAGTGTCATTATCCTGTACCCCCAGTGTCAGTGTCATTATCCTGTACCCCCAGTGTCAGTGTCATTATCCTGTACCCCCAGTGTCAGTGTCATTATCCTGTACCCCCAGTGTCAGTGTCATTATCCTGTACCCCCAGTGTCAGTGTCATTATCCTGTACCCCCAGTGTCGGTGTCATTATCCTGTACCCCAGTGTCAGTGTCATTATCCTGTACCCCAGTGTCAGTGTCATTATCCTGTACCCCCAGTGTCACCATCATTATCCTGTACCCCAGTGTCACTGCCATTATCCTGTACCCCCAGTGTCATTATCCTGTACCCCCAGTGTCAGTGTCATTATCCTGTACCCCCAGTGTCACCATCATTATCCTGTACCCCAGTGTCACTGCCATTATCCTGTACCCCCAGTGTCATTATCCTGTACCCCCAGTGTCAGTGTCATTATCCTGTACCCCAGTGTCAGTGTCATTATCCTGTACCCCCAGTGTCAGGGTCATTATCCTGTACCCCCAGTGTCAGTGTCATTATCCTGTACCCCCAGTGTCAGTGTCATTATCCTGTACCCCCAGTGTCAGTGTCATTATCCTGTACCCCCAGTGTCAGTGTCATTATCCTGTACCCCCAGTGTCAGTGTCATTATCCTGTACCCCCAGTGTCAGTGTCATTATCCTGTACCCCCAGTGTCAGGGTCATTATCCTGTACCCCCAGTGTCAGTGTCATTATCCTGTACCCCCAGTGTCAGTGTCATTATCCTGTACCCCCAGTGTCAGTGTCATTATCCTGTACCCCCAGTGTCAGGGTCATTATCCTGTACCCCCAGTGTCAGTGTCATTATCCTGTACCCCCAGTGTCAGTGTCATCCTGTACCCCCAAGTGTCAGTGCCATTATCCTGTACCCCCAGTGTCAGTGTCATTATCCTGTACCCCCAGTGTCAGTGTCATTATCCTGTACCCCCAGTGTCATTATCCTGTACCCCAGTGTCAGTGTCATTATCCTGTACCCCCAGTGTCATTATCCTGTACCCCCAGTGTCAGTGTCATTATCCTGTACCCCCAGTGTCATTATCTTGTACCCCCAGTGTCGGTGTCATTATCCTGTACCCCAGTGTCAGTGTCATTATCCTGTACCCCAGTGTCAGTGTCATTATCCTGTACCCCCAGTGTCAGTGCCATTATCCTGTACCCCCAGTGTCAGTGTTATTATCCTGTACCCCCAGTGTCACCATCATTATCCTGTACCCCAGTGTCAGTGCCATTATCCTGTACCCCAGTATCAGTGTCATTATCCTGTACCCCCAGTGTCAGTGTCATTATCCTGTACCCCCAGTGTCATTATCCTGTACCCCAGTGTCAGTGTCATTATCCTGTACCCCCAGTGTCATTATCCTGTACCCCCAGTGTCAGTGTCATTATCCTGTACCCCAGTGTCAGTGTCATTATCCTGTACCCCAGTGTCAGTGTCATTATCCTGTACCCCCAGTGTCAGTGTCATTATCCTGTACCCCCAGTGTCATTATCCTGTACCCCAGTGTCAGTGTCATTATACTGTACCCTAGTGTCAGTGTCATTATCCTGTACCCCAGTGTCAGTGTCATTATCCTGTACCCCCAGTGTCATTATCCTGTACCCCAGTGTCAGTGTCATTATCCTGTACCCCAGTGTCAGTGTCATTATCCTGTACCCCAGTGTCAGTGTCATTATCCTGTACCCCCAGTGTCAGTGTCATTATCCTGTACCCCCAGTGTCAGTGTCATTATCCTGTACCCCCAGTGTCATTATCCTGTACCCCCAGTGTCAGTGTCATTATCCTGTACCCCCAGTGTCAGCGTCATTATCCTGTACCCCCAGTGTCAATGTCATTATCCTGTACCCCCAGTGTCAGTGTCATTATCCTGTACCCCCAGTGTCATTATCCTGTACCCCCAGTGTCAGTGTCATTATCCTGTACCCCCAGTGTCATTATCCTGTACCCCCAGTGTCAGTGTCATTATCCTGTACCCCCAGTGTCATTATCCTGTACCCCCAGTGTCAGTGTCATTATCCTGTACCCCCAGTGTCAGTGTCATTATCCTGTACCCCCAGTGTCAGTGTCATTATCCTGTACCCCCAGTGTCAGGGTCATTATCCTGTACCCCCAGTGTCAGTGTCATTATCCTGTACCCCCAGTGTCAGTGTCATCCTGTACCCCCAAGTGTCAGTGCCATTATCCTGTACCCCCAGTGTCAGTGTCATTATCCTGTACCCCCAGTGTCAGTGTCATTATCCTGTACCCCCAGTGTCATTATCCTGTACCCCAGTGTCAGTGTCATTATCCTGTACCCCCAGTGTCATTATCCTGTACCCCCAGTGTCAGTGTCATTATCCTGTACCCCCAGTGTCATTATCTTGTACCCCCAGTGTCGGTGTCATTATCCTGTACCCCAGTGTCAGTGTCATTATCCTGTACCCCCAGTGTCAGTGTCATTATCCTGTACCCCAGTGTCAGTGTCATTATCCTGTACCCCCAGTGTCAGTGCCATTATCCTGTACCCCCAGTGTCAGTGTTATTATCCTGTACCCCCAGTGTCACCATCATTATCCTGTACCCCAGTGTCAGTGTCATTATCCTGTACCCCCAGTGTCAGTGTCATTATCCTGTACCCCCAGTGTCATTATCCTGTACCCCAGTGTCAGTGTCATTATCCTGTACCCCCAGTGTCATTATCCTGTACCCCCAGTGTCAGTGTCATTATCCTGTACCCCAGTGTCAGTGTCATTATCCTGTACCCCAGTGTCAGTGTCATTATCCTGTACCCCCAGTGTCAGTGTCATTATCCTGTACCCCCAGTGTCATTATCCTGTACCCCAGTGTCAGTGTCATTATACTGTACCCTAGTGTCAGTGTCATTATCCTGTACCCCAGTGTCAGTGTCATTATCCTGTACCCCCAGTGTCATTATCCTGTACCCCAGTGTCAGTGTCATTATCCTGTACCCCAGTGTCAGTGTCATTATCCTGTACCCCAGTGTCAGTGTCATTATCCTGTACCCCCAGTGTCAGTGTCATTATCCTGTACCCCCAGTGTCAGTGTCATTATCCTGTACCCCCAGTGTCATTATCCTGTACCCCCAGTGTCAGTGTCATTATCCTGTACCCCCAGTGTCAGCGTCATTATCCTGTACCCCCAGTGTCAATGTCATTATCCTGTACCCCCAGTGTCAGTGTCATTATCCTGTACCCCCAGTGTCAGTGTCATTATCCTGTACCCCCAGTGTCAGTGTCATTATCCTGTACCCCCAGTGTCAGTGTCATTATCCTGTACCCCCAGTGTCAGTGTCATTATCCTGTACCCCCAGTGTCATTATCCTGTACCCCCAGTGTCAGTGTCATTATCCTGTACCCCCAGTGTCAGTGTCATTATCCTGTACCCCCAGTGTCAGTGTCATTATCCTGTACCCCCAGTGTCAGTGTCATTATCCTGTACCCCCAGTGTCAGTGTCATTATCCTGTACCCCCAGTGTCAGTGTCATTATCCTGTACCCCCAGTGTCAGTGTCATTATCCTGTACCCCCAGTGTCAGTGTCATTATCCTGTACCCCCAGTGTCAGTGTCATTATCCTGTACCCCCAGTGTCATTATCCTGTACCCCCAGTGTCAGTGTCATTATGCTGTACCCCCAGTGTCGGTGTCATTATCCTGTACCCCCAGTGTCAGTGGCTTCAGTCTGTATAGACCAGTGACTTGAGCTTTACTCTTCTGGCTTTCCAGCGTTCGGCCTTGACCTCACACACATTACAGCCATGGTCAGGCGCGGTGAGAGGACTTTACTCCTCTGTGCAGGGTCACAGTATAGACCAGCGTTCATCGTTCAGAGGGGTCAGGAGAACAGTGACTTATATGTCTTCATAATGAGTCCTTGGACCCGGAACCCAGGATCTCTTATTATATTATATTTTATACAGTCAATCATGCTGGAGACAGCGCTGGCTTATTGGTTAGCCATAACCTTTCAACTGTCTCTGCTGAATTTGGGGAGCCGACTGTCCCGGAAGGTCTGGAGGGTGTTCTCAGGACATAGATACAGAAAAATATAACAGTGGACGAGGGAAGCAACAGATCCCTGCTCCACTGCTCCGAATATGTAGATTCTGAAGGACCTGAAAGGACCTTCAGATCATGTGACTGGTAGCAGAGAGCAGCAGAAATGATTCACAGATGGGGGGATGCTTGTGTGTGGGGGCATCATACTATGTCAGAGGCTGTGGGGGCATCATACTATGTCAGAGGCTGTGAGGGGCATCATACTATGTCAGAGGCTGTGGGGATATCATACTATGTCAGAGGCTGTGGGGGGCATCATACTGTGTCAGAGGCTGTGGGGAGCATCATACTATGTCAGAGGCTGTGGGGGGCATCATACTGTGTCAGAGGCTGTGGGGGGCATCATACTATGTCAGAGGCTGTGGGGGGCATCATACTGTGTCAGAGGCTGTGGGGAGCATCATACTATGTCAGAGGCTGTGGGGATATCATACTATGTCAGAGGCTGTGGGGGGCATCATACTGTGTCAGAGGCTGTGGGGAGCATCATACTATGTCAGAGGCTGTGGGGGGCATCATACTATGTCAGAGGCTGTGGGGGGCATCATACTGTGTCAGAGGCTGTGGGGAGCATCATACTATGTCAGAGGCTGTGGGGGGCATCATACTATGTCAGAGGCTGTGGGGGGCATCATACTATGTCAGAGGCTGTGGGGATATCATACTATGTCAGAGGCTGTGGGGAGCATCATACTATGTCAGAGGCTGTGGGGAGCATCATACTATGTCAGAGGCTGTGGGGGGCATCATACTATGTCAGAGGCTGTGAGGGGCATCATACTATATCAGAGGCTGTAGGGAGCATCATACTATGTCAGAGGCTGTGGGGATATCATACTATGTCAGAGGCTGTGGGGAGCATCATACTATGTCAGAGGCTGTGGGGAAATCATACTATGTCAGAGGCTGTGGGAGGCATCATACTATGTCAAAGGCTGTGAGGGGCATCATACTATGTCAGAGGCTGTGGGGGGCATCATACTATGTCAGAGGCTGTGAGGGGCATCATACCATGTCAGAGGCTGTGGGGGCATCATACCATGTCAGAGGCTGTGAGGGGCATCATACTATGTCAGAGGCTGTGGGGGGCATCATACTATGTCAGAGGCTGTGAGGGGCATCATACTATGTCAGAGGCTGTGAGGGGCATCATACTATGTCAGAGGCTGTGAGGGGCATCATACTATGTCAGAGGCTGTAGGGAGCATCATACTATGTCAGAGGCTGTGGGGGGCATCATACTATGTCAGAGGCTGTGAGGGGCATCATACTATGTCAGAGGCTGTGGGGATATCATACTATGTCAGAGGCTGTGGGGAGCATCATACTATGTCAGAGGCTGTGGGGAAATCATACTATGTCAGAGGCTGTGGGAGGCATCATACTATGTCAAAGGCTGTGAGAGGCATCATACTATGTCAGAGGCTGTGGGGGGCATCATACTATGTCAGAGGCTGTAGGGAGCATCATACTATGTCAGAGGCTGTGGGGGGCATCATATTATGTCAGAGGCTGTAGGGAGCATCATACTATGTCAGAGGCTGTGGGAGACATCATACTATGTCAGAGGCTGTGGGAGGCATCATACTATGTCAAAGGCTGTAGGGAGCATCATACTATGTCAGAGGCTGTGAGGGGCATCATACTATGTCAGAGGCTGTGAGGGGCATCATACTATGTCAGAGGCTGTGGGAGGCATCATACTATGTCAAAGGCTGTGAGAGGCATCATACTATGTCAGAGGCTGTGGGAGGCATCATACTATGTCAGAGGCTGTGGGGGCATCATACTATGTCATAGGCTGTGGGGGGCATCATACTATGTCAGAGGCTGTGGGAGGCATCATACTATGTCAAAGGCTGTGAGAGGCATCATACTGTGTCAGAGGCTGTGGGGGGCATCATACTATGTCAGAGGCTGTGGGGGGCATCATACTATGTCAGAGGCTGTGAGGGGTATCATACTATGTCAGAGGCTGTGGGGGGCATCATACTATGTCAGAGGCTCTGGGGGGCATCATACTATGTCAGAGGCTGTGAGGGGCATCATACTATGTCAGAGGCTGTGGGAGGCATCATACTATGTCAAAGGCTGTGAGAGGCATCATACTATGTCAGAGGCTGTGGGGGGCATCATACTATGTCAGAGGCTGTAGGGAGCATCATACTATGTCAGAGGCTGTGGGGGGCATCATATTATGTCAGAGGCTGTAGGGAGCATCATACTATGTCAGAGGCTGTGGGAGACATCATACTATGTCAGAGGCTGTGGGAGGCATCATACTATGTCAAAGGCTGTAGGGAGCATCATACTATGTCAGAGGCTGTGAGGGGCATCATACTATGTCAGAGGCTGTGAGGGGCATCATACTATGTCAGAGGCTGTGGGAGGCATCATACTATGTCAAAGGCTGTGAGAGGCATCATACTATGTCAGAGGCTGTGGGAGGCATCATACTATGTCAGAGGCTGTGGGGGCATCATACTATGTCATAGGCTGTGGGGGGCATCATACTATGTCAGAGGCTGTGGGAGGCATCATACTATGTCAAAGGCTGTGAGAGGCATCATACTGTGTCAGAGGCTGTGGGGGGCATCATACTATGTCAGAGGCTGTGGGGGGCATCATACTATGTCAGAGGCTGTGAGGGGTATCATACTATGTCAGAGGCTGTGGGGGGCATCATACTATGTCAGAGGCTCTGGGGGGCATCATACTATGTCAGAGGCTGTGAGGGGCATCATACTATGTCAGAGGCTGTGGGAGGCATCATACTATGTCAAAGGCTGTGAGAGGCATCATACTATGTCAGAGGCTGTGGGAGGCATCATACTATGTCAGAGGCTGTGGGGGCATCATACTATGTCAGAGGCTGTGAGGGGCATCATACTATGTCAGAGGCTGTAGGGAGCATCATACTATGTCAGAGGCTGTGAGGGGCATCATACTATGTCATAGGCTGTGGGGGGCATCATACTATGTCAGAGGCTGTGGGAGGCATCATACTATGTCAAAGGCTGTGAGAGGCATCATACTATGTCAGAGGCTGTGGGAGGCATCATACTATGTCAGAGGCTGTGGGGGCATCATACTATGTCATAGGCTGTGGGGGGCATCATACTATGTCAGAGGCTGTGAGGGGCATCATACTATGTCATAGGCTGTGGGGGGCATCATACTATGTCAGAAGCTCTGGGGGGCATCATACTATGTCAGAGGCTGTGGGGGGCATCATACTATGTCAGAGGCTGTGGGGGGCATCATACTATGTCAGAGGCTGTAGGGAGCATCATACTATGTCAGAGGCTGTGAGGGGCATCATACTATGTCATAGGCTGTGGGAGGCATCATACTATGTCAGAGGCTGTGGGAGGCATCATACTATGTCAAAGGCTGTGAGAGGCATCATACTATGTCAGAGGCTGTGGGAGGCATCATACTATGTCAGAGGCTGTGGGGGCATCATACTATGTCATAGGCTGTGGGGGGCATCATACTATGTCAGAGGCTGTGAGGGGCATCATACTATGTCATAGGCTGTGGGGGGCATCATACTATGTCAAAAGCTCTGGGGGGCATCATACTATGTCAGAGGCTGTGGGGGGCATCATACTATGTCAGAGGCTGTGAGGGGCATCATACTATGTCAGAGGCTGTGAGGGGCATCATACTATGTCAGAGGCTGTGGGGGGCATCATACTATGTCAGAGGCTGTGGGAGGCATCATACTATGTCAGAGGCTGTGGGAGGCATCATACTATGTCAGAGGCTGTGGGGGGCATCATACTATGTATGTCAGAGGCTGTGGGGGGCATCATACTATGTCAGAGGCTGTGAGGGGCATCATACTATGTCGAAGGCTGTGGGGGGCATCATATTATGTCAGAGGCTGTGGGGGGCATCATACTATGTGGTGGGTACTATGACGACTGTGTGTTGAGGCTGTGGGGACATTAAAATACTGTTTGGGCATTATACTTTGTGGGGGCTGTGTGGGCATTAAAGGGTATGTGGGGGCATCTTGCTGCCTGAAGGATTGTGGGGATATTATACTTTGTGTGGGGGGCAGTATACTTTGTGCAGGGGGATGTAGGGTCTTAATATTGTCTCGGGGGGGCTACAGGGGCATCATACTGTGTGGAGGGGCTACTGAGGCATCATACTGTGTGGAGGGCTACAGGTGCATCATACTGTGTGGAGGGCTACATACTACGTAGGAGCATGTGGGGACATTATACCTTGTGTGTTGGCTCCGGGG
>NW_027444699.1:0-18545 GCF_048569485.1 Anomaloglossus baeobatrachus | reverse complement strand
CCCAAGCAGCTACTGGCTGCTAACCCCCACTGCTTATATGACCTTCACTGGCAATGAAAAATCCAGGGAAGCCCTTTTTTTAACGTTTTTTGCGCAAAAACTAAAAAAAAAAAAGACAGCTTCACCCTGTTTTTGTATGCTAGCCAGGTAGAGCAAGTAGGTACGTGCTGCCCCCAACCCCCAGCTGCCTATTTGTACCCGGTTGGGAACCAAAAATACAGGGAAGCCCTTTTTTAATTATTTCATGAATTTCATGAAATAATTAAAAAAAAACAAAAAAACGACATGGGCTTCGCCCAATTTTTGTGATGAGCCAGGTACAAGTAGGCAGCTGGGGATGGGAATACGCAGTGCAGGGTGGACCAAGCTTTCTTGCCCCCCCCGCTTCGAATTGCAGTCAACAGTCGCCCCAGAAAATGGCGCTTTCTTAAAAGCGCTATCTTCTGGCGTTGTATCCAACATCTCTCCCAGCGGGTGGCACGTTGGGTAATAAGGGGTTAATACCAGCTTTGTTTTACCTGCTGGTATAAAGCCTGAGATTGCTAATGTCAGGCCAAGTTTGACCCGGCCATTAAGAATCTCCAATAAAGGGTTAAAAAAAAAGACATCACACAGAAAAAATACTTTATTAGAAATAAATACACAGACACTTTATTAGAAATAAATACACAGACACACTTAGGGACTCCATCTTTATTACTCCCTCTCACCCCTTCACGATCCTGGTCTTCTGTCTGAGAGAGAGGGAGATTTCTGTATTGACCATGCCAAGTTGCTTTCTGGGCATGCTCAGTACAAAAAACAGGATTCTGTCTATCAGGATCCGGCGACTTCCGGTACAGCAGGATCGGGGTCATTGAAATACATTGCAGGTACCACTGCATGTACTAATACAGATGGCCACCTGGTGGCGCTATAATAACACAAAAATCTAATATCACCCATGTAACGCAGCCTAAGCCTCAAAGGCTACCATTACTATTATCGATAGAGCTAACAGCCATGAATCATCGTGATCCGGACTCACCTATAAAGTTCACTTATAACTGGATGTTTTGAGTAGCCCTGACACGCGTTTCTCACCTGGTTTCCTTGCTTGAGGAAAGTATAATGTGCATGTTTTTATATGTGGTGTCTTGGGCGAGATCGTCGCTGTTTGGACGCGTGCAGGGGGTGGGACGCCGCACATAGAGTCCGCCTCATCCGGTCATTCCAGGGGAAGCAGTTAACCCATGCATCCTTCTAAGGAAGCTCCCTCGGCGGGGACTCATGCTGAGGCAGCCACGCACATGCGCATCCAACGAGACCATATTACTACTGCCACCTACTACTGGCAAGTGAAAGGGCACGACCAGGGTGGTAAGAAAATCATCCAAACATAAGGAGAATCAGCGTTAGCCTAAAGAATATGACCATGTATAGTCCTTAAAAGATTTTCTAATGTCCCTATATCATGCAGAGATAAAATTCATATAGTAATATGTGTATATATATATATATATATATATATATATATATATATATATATATACACCCCTAGATTCTAAATGGACCTTGTCAATACCACAAATTTTCAATCCTGTGGGACCACAGTCATGGCGCAGCTTGTAATGTCTCTGGATCATCCTCAGGGAATCAAGATCCACAACATCACACACCGCAATTATTCCCTAACATGTTCCCTCGTGCGGATGCGTTTTTCCCTTGATGTAACCCAATATAAATTAGGCTACAGTCACATACTGCATAATAGATAACGTGACTTTTAGTGCATGATTTGTAACTTTTTATTTTATACTCTTTAGGTCCATCCCAAGCTGACAACATCTCTGGGCAGACAAAAGGAAAACAACCAAATTTGGGACTCCCTTTCTCAAAGCGAGATACCACCCTAGGTACGTAATGGTTCTTCACCAGCATATCCTTTAGGCTTTTCCCCCTTCTAACAGGTAAGAGTGGGCGATGAGTAAAACGTCGTTCAAACTCTGGTCGGTCTTCAGTAACGACCAGTGTTTGTTCAAGATCTGCCTGATCGCCCCCCTCTGACTGTTAACTTGGAGATGAAATGTATCTGTGAGGAAAAGAAGGATTTTTGTGTACTCACCGTAAAATCTCTTTCTCTGAGTCTTCATTGGGGGACACAGGACCGTGGGTTATGCTGCTGCTGTCACTAGGAGGCTGACACTAGGTAAACAAAAAAATTTAGCTCCTCCCTAGCAGTATACACCCTGAGCCGGAGGCGTACTCAAATCAGTTTGGTGCACAAGCAGTAGGAGAAGTACAAACACAACCATACCCAAATCCAGGTAACTACTACAATAAAGTCGCCATGCTTAAAGTGGCCGAGGAACATGGACCACTGAAACATTGCAGGCAATAAGTAAATGACAAAAAAACAAAACCATAAACCAAAACCAAGCAGGGTGGGTGCTGTGTCCCCCAGTGAAGACTCAGAGAAAGAGATTTTACAGTGAGTACACAAAAATCCTTCTTTCTCTTTCGTTTTATTGGGGGACACAGGACCGTGGGACGTCCAAAAGCAGTCCCTGGGTGGGAAGAGGCAAGCCCCACGGATAGGAAGGAAACGGCCTCCCTCGGCGGGCTTGCCCAAGATGTGAATGCACCTACCTTGTTCAGGTGTGCTACTGCCGCCTGCAAAACCTATTTCCCAAGACTGGCCTCTGCCGATGCTTGGGTGTGAACCTGGTTGAACCTGGTAAAGGAATGCAGACTAGACCAGGTGGCGGTTCCACGGACCTGGTCGGCCGACGTCTGATGCGTAAACGGCCAAGAGTTTCCCACCGCACGGGTAGAGTGCGCCTTTACTCTCCGAAACGGAGAGCTGTCCTTTATCCCAGAGGTCTTGGAAATGGCGGAACGGATCCATCTGGCAATTGAGGCCCTGGGTACCAGCATGCCCCTCTTGGGTACGGATGGAATGAAGAACAGACCGACCGTCTTACGGGAAGGTGCGGTCCTGGAGGCATAGAGTTTGAGGGCTTGCACCAGGTCCAGAGTATGCAAGGCCCTTTCAAGGCTGTGAGAAGTACCAGGATCGGAGGACAGAGAAGAAAATCTCCTCATTTGGCTGGAACGGTGAGACCGCCCTGGTCAGAAGGGAGGGATCTGGCCGGAGCACCACCTTGTCCTGGTGGAAGACCCGAAAAGGGGTAAGGACCGAAAGATCTTTTAGCTCTGATGATCTTCGTATAGAAGAGATGTCAACGAGGAACACCACTTTCCACAACAGGTGAGAAGGAAAGAATCTCGAAAGGTGCAAATGGTGGACCTTGAAGCGAACCTAGCACTAGCATAAGGTCCCACTGTTCAAGTGGACGACGATACGGCGGAGCTGGATGGACAACTCCCTGAAGGAAGGCCTTGATCCGCGGGCGATAGGCGAGAGTCCTCTGAAACAGAATTGACAGAGCCGACACTTGGCTTTTAAGCGTGGAGAATGTGAGACTTGCATCCAGACCTGACTTGAGGGGCGGGAGAAGGAGAGAGAAGAGATGCTGTGTTCTTCAGACCACCGGAGGAAGAAACGCTCCACGTGCGGTAGTGGATTCTCGCAGAAGATGGCATCCTGACCCTAATCATTGTCTATATTAACTTGTCTGTCGAAAAGCCTGCCTGAGGTATTACCCAGGATACAGGAGCCAGACTGACAAATTTAGGACTTTGAGTTCTGGTGGGAGAGGGAGAGAGAGAAGGCCCTGCCACAGAAGATCAGGATGGTCTGGAAGGCACCCCGGGACGACCTCGTGGGGCTGAATAAGTTCCGCGAACTATGCTATTCTGGGCCACTCTGGAACCATTAGAATAACTGGAAATCCTTCCGCCCTGATGTTCTTGAGAACCTTCGGAATCAGGGGCCGCAGCGGGAAGAAGTACGGGAGCCTGCACTGGGTCCACACGTCGACCCCTAGTGCCAAGTGGTCGCGGTAGCCCGCGATGAACCATGGAAACTGACAGTCGAATCAAGAGGCCATTAGGACCACCTTCGGAGTCCTTTATCTGCCACCGATCTGGTTGAAGCTTTCCCTGTTGAGGGACCATTCGCCTGAAGCGAGACCTTCCTTGCTAGGTAGGCATATTGAATGTACAGCGACAGCAGAACTTCGCCGACTTCCATGGAGGTGATCACAGAGCGGGGGGACTCCATGCAAAATGCTCGAGGGCTCACCGACCTGCTGAGAAAGCTCCGGGACGGGGCGGACCGAGCCGACCTTCTTGGGGACCACAAAGAGGCTGCAGTAAAAACGCTGGAAGAGTTCTGATGGAGGGACTGGTACCGCAACTCCAGAGTGGAGGAGAGATTCCATGAAGGGGAGGAATACGCGAACACGCACGGGAGAACCAGGAGGGAGAGAATGAAAAAACGTCTCGGTGGCATTGAATCAAATCTATTTCGTGGTCTGAGACAATGATCCCTCTGACCTAGGTGTCTGCATCTAAAGGGAGCCAGACATGCTGGGAGCAAGACAGTAGCCCCCCTACTAGTCTGGCACTGCTGCCCGCAGACCGCGAGTCATTTGGAGGAGCGGTGATGAGACCTGGAGGCAGACTTCATGGACTGGAGGGGACGCGAACACCAGGAGGGATTGGTCATGAATGACGGAGCCTTCTTGTCCCTCCGAAGGGAGGATGTTTTCCGAGGATGAGGTGTTCTGGACGTGCTTGGGCTGAACTTAGGGAAGAGGAGTACTCTTTTCTCCCATAGCCTTGAAGATCGACTGGACTAGCCTAGCACCGAAAGGACGCTCCCCTAAGAACGGAAGGGAAGTCAGCTACTTACAGAAGCCGGATCAGCGTTCCAGGTCCTGACCCTGAGGACTCGACAGATGGCCACACTGTTGCAGGGGCCTGGGCCGCGCAATTGGCATACGCCAGGGCTGCGTTGAGAAGGTACTCACCAGCGAGTGTGAACTGCGAAGAGATGCTATCCAGTTCCGGAACGGCAGAGACGGCACAGAGTCCGCTGCGCAGAATGTCCGCCCAGGACATCAGTGGCTTTGCAACCCCAACCGAGGCAAAGGCTGGGGAAGGGGAAGTTCCCGCTGGTTCGAAGGCAAAACGGGCCCACCTGTGAATGGTACGATCCGTGGAGTCCCTGAGAGACGCACTGTTAGGGGTGAGAAGTCAGGCAGGATCTGGCGGGCTGACCACAGGGAAGCCTGCCCATTCTTCTTGGAGCCCTTCAGAGAAGGGATAATGTAAAATAATGGACTTACTGCTGGTACATACCGTGACCGGCTGTTGCCTGTGGTTGCTCCGTAGCTCAGTGAACTCTGAATGTCCACTGAATGCGTTATGGACTCGCCTCGTCCGCTTAAAGGAGACTTGGGTGCTCTGAGAAGAGACGGGATCACCTGTATCCTCAGAGTCTGATTCACCGATTCTACCAGGCTATCCACCATGCGCCGAACATCAGCCGACTGCTCGGAATCCAGCAGAGGTGGTACATCTGAGTCATCACCCGATAGGTTGGAGGACTCGCGGGAGGAGAGGAGTCTGGACCTGGGGATGCGGGAGAAGCCTGGGAGGACTCTGAAGACGAGACATGGCAGGTCCGCTTCTGAGCTGTAGCAGAGGACTGTGGGACGAGGCTCACTTACTCCTGAGGAGGCTGCGCTGGGCCTGTGGAGGGCAGACCGAGCGTCGGAAAGAGACGCAGAGCTTGCGCAATGGTCCGAGAAGCCTTAGCGGGGGGAGTCTAGGGACTGAAACAGGGATGCCGACCATTCGGGAGGAGGCGGGAAGCTGGACCCTGCAGGAACGGAGGCTGCGTGGCAGCATCTGAGGCATTGATGGCAGTGTCCTGTTGGTGCTGCGGGTCTGCAGAGCAGCCTGGGCATAGCGGGACATCCTGACCTAGAGGGAATTCACCAAGGGAAGGGGACCTATTTGGATCGGGCGGACCAGGATTATGTAAAGGTACTCTCGCTGGGGCTGCTAGGCAGGAGAACAACTAAACTGTCGCTAACCAGTGAAAGTTATCTAGCGAGGGTTATCTCCATAGGAGCAGAGGGTACCCAGGTCCTGTGCGCTGCCCACCAGTCCAGAGAGAGAAATCCAGGTCACATCGAAGCCAGGAGGTAAAGAACAGCGCGCTGCTGCCTCATACGTAGAAAAAGGGGTTGAGGCCCCACGGTTATATGCTCTAAAGGGGGTTGTGTGGTGGAACACTTATCAAATTTGTTTGCCAGAGCAGTAGCTTTCTCCCAAGGGCGATTCTGATATTATAGTTCATGCCCGGTTCTGTCTATTTAAACTCCTGAGAAAAACTGGATCAGAACTAGGAAGCCATCATTAGAGCAATAAGGGGGGGGCAAGGACTCCCACACCTCTACAAGACAAATACTAACTCCGCTTTCTGCTTATAGTAATGAAATGGTATATATCATTAGTTCTAACTGAGCTTGATCTAGATGTAGAAAATGTATCTCACTTGCTCATGAGTTTTATGATCCTGTTAGCATGCCAGCCTGTTTGTTATTACAAGTCATTGCCTCTTTCTGTCTCAAGTTAACTGATTGATAGCATAATGAGCTAAATTGACCCACATCTAAGCACAAACCTTCCTATATAAGTAAACCTTGCTAAGGGGAAGCATTTATCATTATTATTATAAGACAATGTACACTCTGCCTTGCATCCACATAAAGTGACAGATTAAAGCTAATCTACCTGTGTAACAAAGCTTATAGTTCTCAAGACCTCATCATACAAAATGAGGCCATTGCAAAAGTACCTAGAAGCAACTCTGCTAATAGATAAGCTGGGCTACACAGGCAGACTGGGAGGCAGAACAAGATGGTGAAGAGAAGCTGGAGTTGGCTGGGGGAGGGGCCGTATGAGGGCGGGAAACAGGGCATCCACCGCCCACACTGTGATGCCTGGAGGCTGAGCGGTGGGCGGAGTCGGGGGCGGAACGGCCGGCAAGCCAATACCGTTGCAGCGGGGGGCGTGGCTGGGACGCAGGGAGACTAGGCCGAGACCGGGGCCTAAATTTTCAGCCGCCCGAGGGGGAGAAGGTAGGGGAGAGACTGTCCTACCTGACATCTGCGGTGCCGCTCCAGGGATGGTCCGGTGTGCAGGCAGTGGGCTTTGCACTTGCCTGTGTCCAGCGCACACCTGAAGGTAAGGCTGTGGGCTTCAGGGACGCGGGGAGAGGTGTCTGGAGAGGCAGAGAGGTGGACGCCTGATGGAGGGAAGAAGCTCTTCTGCAACTGTAGGCAGCGATGTGGGCCCCATCCGAAAAGGTGAAAACGCTGCGGGGGTCCAACCTCTGTAGCTTGTCCCTGTGCGCCCTTTGGAGTAATACCACAGGGTGGATCAGGGGTGCCCATGTAGGATCTGCCCCACATGCACTCCCGGGAGTGGTACCACGGGAATGGACAGGGGAGAGGGCCCGACATCTCAAACCTCTGCGACCCTGGGGAGTAGTACCCAAAGGGCTGGAGGGAATGAGGGTGAACATAGGCGACACCTGCAGAAACAGAGAAAAAGGAGAATGAGAGCGATGAGCGTCGCCGAAAAAAATGACAAATACGCAAGAAAAATGTGGCTGAGGGGGGCCGAGATGGCCCACATCAGCCTCCTACGACACTAAGCAAAAACTGATTTGAGTCCGCCTCCGGCTCAGGGTGTATATATGGAGGAGCTAACTTTTTTTGTCTACTTAGTGTCAGCCTCCTAGTGACAGCAGCAGCATAACCCACGGTCCTGTGTCCCCCAATGAAACGAAAGAGAAAAGATTCTTCCCTCTTACTTGTTGATAATAATTGTACCCGTGGAGTACCCTTTTCTGTCTGGTACCCCATTTTTATATTATAGTCCAGAAAATCAATTGCCTCCCGATCTGCCTTATAGGTTAGTTTGATGTTATATGGGTTATTGTTCAACCAAGTCATGAAGCTCTGCAGTTCAGGACCGGTACTTCTCCAGATAATAAAGATGTCATCTATCTTACCACCTAGATGTAAAATTAATAGATTAGGGATAAGCCAAATGGACGACAATGTTTTAATTTTGTTACATACATTTTTCCTTCCTGAGTCCTCTGATACCATACCAAAAAAATATTCAATGCACATGGTTCAAAAGATAGATTTTCAGCTTAGTTTCTCCTTGATGAAAAATGAACCTTGAAATGGTAGCCTCATTTTAACCAAAACCTGGTATTAATAATTGGACAAATTGAAGGACATGGCATTTGATTTACGAGTAATGCAACAACCTTTTCCCAGTTGATCAGTTTTAGACATCCTTAAAATTATCATTAGTGATGACTAGATATGGGCGAATGCTAAAATATTCGGGTTCGGATTGTTCAAATCCAATCATTTCTACATTTGTGTATTCATACCGAATAACAAACCCAACCCAGTAGTGGTCACTCAGTTCAATGAGGTCACTTGAGGTCAGGTTACCTGCGATCATAGGTGGATGACAATGGGCACCTCCAGCTGTGACCGCAAATAACCTAAGTTACGTCACCACACATCGCTGCGACTCATTCTCTGCCTTAAGATCACAGCGGGTGGTCATATTCTATGCCCACGCGCTGTCACTTCAGATGTAGCAGAGCTGGAATCGTTATGGGACCTCGTGTGGATTACATTTGACCTGGGTGTTTTTGGGGTTAATAAAGGAGTGAAAGAGGGTGTTGTTTTTATCTTATTTTGTGTTCACTTACAGATTAGTAATGTGGGTAGGGTTTTCATAGACCCTGCCATTGCTAATCTAGGGCTTAGTGGCAGATGTGAGCTGTTATTAACCCCTTATTAGCCTGATTGCCACCGCACCAGGGGAATCGGGTAAAGTGCCAGGATTGTCACATCTAATGGATGTGACAATCCTGAGTGGCTGTGGGCTGTTATTGTTATGACGCGCATGCTTTATTCTTATTTTCTTTATTTTTCCTTTTTTTATTTATTATTTCCAAAGGTTCCGGATCATTATCCGGAGTTCCCTGAGAACTCCAGGCCCGGGTCCGGTACTCGGGTATTTTTAAAACCTCTCGGATTCTAAATTTTAGAGTCCGGGTCTGTCCATAACTAATCAATAGACAAACAAAAAAAGTGCATAGTGTTCATGTTGTTGTGTAAACAGAAATATTATATGCAAAATTAAAAATGACATGCCATAAGGCAAGCAAAATCAAGAAATGCAAAAAACTAAATTATTGAGTAAATATATTAAATATTAGTTGTATCCTAACTATAATTAAATTGTTGTACAATGTTTTTCTCCACTTTTCTTAGATAATAATCTTTTTTCTTATTTTCTCATAGGCACTTCATTCAGGGAAAAGACCCAATCAAAGTCAACATCTAAGTCACTGAGCGGGTCGAGTGAAGTACCTCAAAATTTGCAGACCACCACAGGTATGGTTTTAGCATATACAGATCTCTAAATTATGGATAAAAAGAAAAAGAAACAATTAAAAATAATTTAACACAAACAGTCCCATTCTCACACCACATAAAAATACCCAATTAAAGAAAACAGCCAAAGCTCTCATTGAGCCCAATAGGAGTCCTTGTGTCCAATCTATAAATCCAATGACTCAAGTTGCGCAAGGGCCTTAACCCTTTAGTGACGGAGCTAATTTTCACCTTAATGACCAGACCAAATTTTGCAATTCTGACCAGTGTCACTTCATGAGGTTATAACTCTGGAACGCTTCAACGGATCCCGGTGATTCTGAGATTGTTTTTTCGTCACATATTGGACTTCATGTTAGTACCAAATTTAGGACAATATTTTTTGTGTTTATTTATGAAAAAAATTGAATATTGGCAAAAATTTTGAAAATTTAGCAATTTTCAACTTTTGAATTTTTATACCGTTAAACCAGAGATTTCTGTGACACAAAATAGTTAATAAATAACATTTCCCACATGTCTACTTTACATCAGCACAATTTTGGAAACAAAATTTTTTTTCGTTAGGAAGTTAGAGGGGTTCAAAGTTTATCAGCAATTTCTCATTTTTACATCAAAATTTACAAAACCAGTTTTTTAGGGACCACATCACATTTGAAGTGACTTCAATAGGCCTAGATGACAGAAAATACCCAAAAGTGACACCATTCTAAAAACTGCACCCCCCAAAGTACTCAAAACCACATTCAAGAAGTTTATTAACCCTTCAGGTGCTTCACATGAACAAAAGCAATGTGGAATGAAAAAAAGCAAAAATTAAATTTTACCTAAAAATGTTGCTCTAACCCAAATTTATTCACTTTTAGAAGAAATAACACAACAAAATGGACCTCAAAACTTGTTCCCCACTTTCTTATGAGCGCGCCGATACCCCACATGTGGTCAGAAACCTCTGTTTGGACAAATGGGAGGGCTCGGAACAGAAGGAGCAATATTTGAATTTTGGAAAGCAAATTTGGCTAAAATAGATTGCGAGCACCATGTTGCATTTACAGGTCCGCTAAGGTACCTAAACAGAAGAAATCCCTCACAAGTGACACCATTTTGGAAACTAGACCCCTCAAGGCTTCTATCTAGGGGTATAGTGAGCATTTTAGATCCACAGGTACTTCACAGATTTTGTTAACGTTACGTTGTCATATTGAAAATTTTAATAATTTTCTCAAAAATGTTGCTTTAGCATCAATTTTCTCACTTTTTCAAGAGGTAATTCCAAAAATTTGACCTCAAGGTTTGTTAACCACTTTTTTATGAGCGCGGTGATACCTCACATGTGGTCTGAAACCTTTGTTTGGACAAATGGGAGGGCTTGGAACGAAAGGAGCAATATTTGAATTTTAGAAAGGAAATTTGGCTGAAAAAGATTGCGGGCACCATGTCGCATTTGGAGGTCCCCTAAGGTACCTAAACAGCAGAAACCCCGCACAAGTGGCCCCATTTTGGAAACTAGGCCCCTCAAGGAATTTATCTAGATGTTTGGTGAGTACCCTGAACCCTCAGGTGCTTCACAGAATTTTATAACGTTGAGCCATGAAAAAAAAAAAATAAAATTTTACCACAAAATTGTTATTTCAACCAGGTAGCTTTTTTTTTTACAAGAGTAAAAGGAAAAAATTCAGCATAACATTTATTGTGCAATTTCTCCTGAGTTTGGCGATACCTTATATGTGGTGGAAATCAACTGTTTGGGCGCATGGCAGGGCTCGGAAGGGAAGGAGTGCCATTTGACTGCAAAATTGGCTGGAATCAATAGCGGACGCCAGGTTGCATTTGGAGAGCCCCTGAGGTGCCTAAACAGTGGCGGTCCCCCACAAGTGACTTCATTCTGGAAACAAGACACCTCAAGGCTTTTATCAAGGTGTATAGTGAGCAGTTTGAATCCACGAGTACTTCACAGAATTTGATAAGCTTAGGTTGCCATATTGAAAATTTTCATTTTTTTCACAAAACTGTTGCTTTAGCATCAAATTTCTCACTTTTTCAAGAGACAACAACAAACCGTGGACCCCACAGGTTGTTATCCAATGTCTTATGAGCACAGGGATACCCCACATGTGGCCAAAAACCTCTGTTTGGATAAATGAGAGGGCTTGGAATGGAGGGAGCACCATTTGAATTCTGGAAAAGTTGAAATAAATTGCGCGCACCATGGCACATTAGCAGGGCCCCTTGGGTACCTATACATCAGAAAACCCCCACAAGTGACCCCATTTCTTCAGCGCTCTATTGGGAGACCCAGACGATTGGGGTATAGCTACTGCCCTCCGGAGGCCACACAAAGCACTACACTAAAAAGTGCAAGGCCCCTCCCCTTCTGGCTATACCCCCCCGTGGTATCACGGGTTCTCTAGTTTTCAAGCTTTGTGCGAAGGAGGTCAGACATCCACGCATAGCTCCACAGATTTTAGTCAGCAGTAGCTGCTGACTATTTCGGATGGAAGAAAAGAGGGCCCATATAGGGCCCCCAGCATGCTCCCTTCTCACCCGTGGATGGTGTTGTAAGGTTGAGGTACCTATTGCTGGTACAGGGGCTGGAGCCCCACATGCTGTTTTCCTTCCACATCCCCTTGTAGGGCTCTGTGGAAGTGGGATCCTGCCGGCCTCAAAGCTCTGACGCCGGGCTCCATCCACAGACCCAGTTGAACCTGATGGATATGGAGCAGGAGTACAATCAGGGACATGGCCCTGCATCATACAGGTACTCTGTGTCCCCGGCAGGCACAGACACACTCCGGGCTGGCTGGGTGTTGTAGTGCGCCGGGGACCGTAACGATGGAGTTGGTGTTCCTGCAGTTTACTGGGGGACTTTTGTGTATTGGGAACTACCGCGCCGGACGCTCCGGGAGCGGCGGCGCGGCTGGGACTTGTAGTTCGCCGGGGACTGGGCGCCGACCGCGCTTTTACGGCGGCGGCGCTTATAAATCCAGTCCCCGGCTTCTGCGGCCTAGTGCCGCTTCGTTCCCGCCCCCTCCCTGTCACTCAGGGAAGGGGACAGGCGCTGAGCAATCAGCAGCGCCGAGGGCTGGAGCCTTATTTACATGCTCCAGCCCTCTCACTGCACACTGTCGGACGCCGGATTCCCGCTCTGCCTTGGGGCACGCCCACGGCCCGCCCCTCCTCACACGAGCTGGGGAAGACGCCGGCAGCCATTACTGCAGTCCGAGCTCGGACTTTCGGCAACCAGGCAGGACGGTGGCGACCATACACCCGCTTATAGGCGGGCGGTAAGCGGCACACATAGTGCTGACCCCAATATATACTACAGTGTATACATGTGTATTTTAACTGCATAGGTCGCTATATGCCCGCTTGGAGAGCGACACATCAGCAGCAGGAAAGCAGGTGTGCTAAGGCACAGGCTTTCTAGGCTGCTTGTATTGCACGTACTGAAGTGTTCATTTGTATTTATGCTTGTATGCTATACATTGCACTGTACAGTCGCTAGTCTTAGCTATATTCTCCTGGAATGGCTAGACTACAGCAGCAGAAAACCAAGGGTGCTGGGGCACAGGTTTTTTTCTGTGCTGCTTGTATTGCATGGGCTGCAGTGTGCATTTGTACTTGTGCTTGTATGCTATGCATCGCACTGTATGGTCACTCTTCTGGGCTATATTCCCCTAGATGACTAGTCTACAGCAGCAGAAGAGCAGAGGTGCCAGGGCACAGGCTTCTATGCTGCTTGGATTGCTTGTGCTGCAGTGTTCATTTGTACTTTATGCTTGTATGCTATACATTGCACTGTACGGTCACCAATCTTGGCTATATACTTCTAGATGGCTAGTCGGCAGCGGCAAAAAAGCAACACAGATTTTCAGTGCTGTTTTTACTACATGGGAGGCTGTTCATGACACCGTCCCATTGTGTGCATGCTCCCCTGTAGCACTTCGTCTGCCGGGGTCTCTAGCACTTCGTCTGCCGGGGTCTCTACTAGTCGTGGCCAAAGAAACCACCTGTCATCCCTGTCCAAGGACAGGGACGGAGTTGCAGTTTCGACAAATATATTGTCATAAGATAGAGACTTGCAGTCCAGACAGGCCATGGGCAATCTTCCTGACCAACCTCATTTGGAACGGGGGGGTCCCAGGAGGACTCTCTGTATGATAAGGCAGCTCTCCAGGACTTTGATCCTGACATCGCTTTCAATCCGGATACACCGGATGGTAACGCCATACGGAATGATCCTATAGCGTCCATCAATGGAAGGTTGGATCTTTCTCCCTCAGCTCCCCCAGTGGAGGAGTCAGCTTCACAGCAGGAGAAGTCCCTTTTCAGTATCTCAAACGGATATTGAGTATTTTTCTGGCCACGCTGACTTCAGAGAAGCAGTCCAGAAACACCACGCTTACCAGATAAGCGTCTTCTCCAAACGTTTTTAAGATACACGTTATCCCTTTTCCCCTGACGTGGTCAAGCGCTGGACCCAGGGTCCAAAGGTGGATTCTCCAATCTCCAGGCTTGCGTCTAGAGCCATAGTTGCACTGGAGATGGGGCTTCACTTAAAGATGCCATTCACAGACAGATGGACTCTGGTTGAAATCTGTCTAGGAGGCTATCGGCGTGTCGGTTGCTCCGGCATTCACAGCGGTATAGGCAACCTAACCTTTTCAGCTGTTCTTGTGCAGCTGGCCTTGAGCACATGTACATCTGTACCGCAGAGGCGTCCGTAACTCCGCAATGTCTGCACTGCGACTTACCCTATTAATGCTGTCCTAAAAGTACAGTCGAGGTTTCGGTCCTTCCCAAGCTCGGGCAGGTCCCAATTGTCCTCGTGCAAAAGGGCTACAAAACCTCAGACGGGCTCAGATTCCGGCCGGGCTCAATCACGCCCAAGGAAGGCAGCCGGAGGAACCGCTACCAAGGCGGTCTCCTCATGACTCTCAGCTCTCTCTCTCTCTCCGCATCCGCGGTTGATGGCAGATTCCCCCGCCTTTGGCGACATTTAGCTGCCACAGGTCACAGACCGGTGGGTGACGGACTTTGTGCTCACGTGCACAGGACAGTGTTCTGTTCTCGTCCTCCGACTCCATTCTTCAGAACGGCCCCACCTCCCCACCGAGCAGATGCCCTGCTGCAGGCGGTGGACGCTCTAAGAGCAGAAGGAGTGGTGATCCCTGTCCCCCCTCAGGAACGAGGGCGAGGGTTTGTACTCCAATCTCTTTGTGGCTCCAAAAAAGGACTTCCGTCCTGTTCTGGACCTAAAACTGCTCAACAAGCATGCGAACGCCAGGCGGTTCCGGATGGAATCCCTCCGATCCGTCATTACCTCAATGTCTCGAGGAGACTTCCTTGCTTCAACAGACATCAAAGATGCCTATCTCCACGTGCCAATTGCTACGGAGCACCAACGTTTTTCTACGTTTTGTGATAGGAGACGACCATCTTCAGTTCGTAGCTCTGCCATTCGGTCTGGCGGCAGCCCCACGGGGGTTCACCAAGGTCATGGCAGCAGTGGTAGCAGTCTTGCACTCTCAGGGACACCCGGTGATCCCTTACTTGGACGATCTACTCGTCAAAGCACCCTCCCTCGAGGCATGACAACGCAGCCTGAATGTTACGCTGGAGACTCTCCAGACTTTCGGGTGGATCATCAATTTGGCAAGGTCAAATCGGTCACCGACTCAATCACTAACGTATTTCGGCATGGAGTTTCACACTCTATCAGCGATAGTGAAGCTTCCGCTGAACAAGCAGCGTTCACTGCAAACAGAGGTGCAGTCTCTCCTTCAAGGCCAGTCGCACCCCTTAAGGCGCCTCATGCACTTCCTAGGGAAGATGGTGGCAGCCATGGAGGCAGTTCCCTTTGCGCAGTTTCATCTGCGCCAACTGCAAGGGGACATTCTCCGCCAATGGGACGGGCAGTCAACCTCCCTGGACAGGAAAGTCTCCCTTTCCCAGACGGCCAAGGACTCTCTGCAATGGTGGCTTATTCCCACCTCATTGTCACAGTGAAGATCCTTTCTACCCCCATCCTGGGCAGTGGTCACGACAGATACGAGTCTGTCAGGGTGGGGAGCAGTTTGTCTCCGCCACAGGGCTCAGGGGACGTGGACTCAGCAGGAGTCCACCCTTCAGATCGATGTTCTGGAAATCGGGGCAGGGTATCTTACCCTACTAGCTTTCCAGCAGTGGCTAGAAAGAGAGCAGATCCGAATCCAGTCGGACAACTCCACAGCGGTGGCATACATCAACCACCAAGGAGGGACGCGCAGTCGGCAAGCCTTCCAGGAAGTCCGGCGAATCCTCATGTGGGTGGAGGACACAGCATCCACCATATCCGCAGTTCACATCCCGGGCGTAGAAAACTGGGAAGCAGACTTCCTCAGTCGCCAGGGTATGGACGCAGGGGAATGGTCCCTTCACCCGGACGTGTTTCAGGAAATCTGTCGCCGCTGGGGGGTGCCGGACGTCGACCTAATGGCGTCTCGGCACAACAACAAGGTCCCGGCATTTATGGCACGATCGCGCGATCACAGAGCTCTGGCGGCAGACGCCTTAGTGCAAGATTGGTCGCAGTTCCGGCTCACATATGTGTTTCCACCTCTGGCACTCTTGCCCAGAGTACTGCGCAAAAACATCAGATCCAATTGCAGCCGCGTCATACTCGTCGCCCCAGACGGGCCGAGGAGATCGTGGTACCCGGATCTGTGGCATCTCACGGTCGGCCGACCGTGGTCACTACCAGGCCGGCCAGACTTACTGTCCCAAGGGCCGTTTTTTCCATTGGAATTCTGCGGCCCTGAACCTGACTGTGTGGCCATGGAGTCCTGGATCCTAGCGTCTTCAGGATTATCCCAAGGGGTCGTTGCCACCATGAAACAGGCTAGGAAGTCCACCTCTGCTAAGATCTACCACAGAACGTGGAAGATTTTCTTAACCTGGTGCTCGGCTCAGGGAGTGTCTCCCTGGCCATTTGCATTGCCTACTTTTCTTTCCTTCCTACAATCGGGGTTGGAAAAGGGCTTGTCGCTCAGCTCCCTTAAAGGGCAGGTCTCGGCACTATCTGTGTTTTTTCAGAAGCGTCTAGCACGTCTTCCTAAGGTGCGCACGTTCCTACAGGGGGTCTGTCATATTGTGCCCCCGTACAAGCGGCCGTTAGATCCATGGGATCTGAACAGAGTACTAGTTGCTCTGCAAAAGCCGCCCTTCGAGCCTCTAAAGGACGTTTCCTTTTCTCGCCTGTCACAGAAAGTGGCGTTTCTTGTTGCGATCACATCGCTTCGGCGAGTGTCTGAGCTGGCAGCTCTGTCATCCAAGGCTCCCTTCCTGGTGTTCCACCAGGACAAGGTAGTGCTGCGCCACATTCCGGAGTTTCTCCCTAAGGTCGTATCCTCGTTTCATCTTAATCAGGATATATCCTTGCCTTCCTTTTGTCCTCAGCCGGTTCACCGGTATGAGAAAGACTTACGTTTGCTAGATCTGGTGAGAGCACTCAGAATCTATATTTCTCGCACGGCGCCTATCCGCCGTTCAGATGCACTTTTTGTCCTTGTCGCTGGCCAGCGCAAGGGGTCGCAGGCTTCTAAAGCCACCCTGGCTCGATGGTTCAAAGAACCAATTCTGGAAGCCTACCGTTCTGCTGGGCTTCCGGTTCCTTCAGGGCTGAAAGCCCACTCAACCAGAGCTGTGGGTGCGTCCTGGGCTTTGCGACACCAGGCTTCGGCTCAACAGGTGTGCCAGGCAGCTACCTGGTCGAGTCTGCTCATTTTCACCAAACATTATCAGGTGCATACCTATGCTTCGGCGGATGCCAGCTTAGGTAGAAGAGTCCTGCAGGCGGCAGTGACATCCCCGTAGGGGAGGGCTGTTTTGCAGCTCTAACATGAGGTATCTCTTTACCCACCCAGGGACAGCTTTTGGACGTCCCAATCGTCTGGGTCTCCCAATAGAGCGCTGAAGAAGAAGGGAATTTTGTTACTTACCGTAAATTCCTTTTCTTCTAGCTCTTATTGGGAGACCCAGCACCCGCCCTGTTGTCCTTCGGGATTTTTTTGTTGTTTGCGGGTACACATGTTGTTCATGTTGAACGGTTTTTCAGTTCTCCGACGTTATTCGGAGTTAATTTGTTTAAACCAGTTATTGGCTTCCTCCTTCTTGCTTTGGCACTAAAACTAGAGAACCCGTGATACCACGGGGGGGTATAGCCAGAAGGGGAGGGGCCTTGCACTTTTTAGTGTAGTGCTTTGTGTGGCCTCCGGAGGGCAGTAGCTATACCCCAATCGTCTGGGTCTCCCAATAAGAGCTAGAAGAAAAGGAATTTACGGTAAGTAACAAAATTCCCTTCTTTGGAAACTGGATTTTATTCAGGAGTATAGTAAGCATTTTGAATCCACAGGTACTTCACAAAAATGTTGCTGTAGCAACAAATGTCTCACTGTTAGGCTATGTGGCCATGATCCAGCGACACGGCATCTAGTACACAGTGTCAGCCTCCTGCAGAGATGTGAGTGTTGTCCACGGGAGAACGCAGCTGCCCAAGCCCACGATTTGGGTTCAGGCCGCTGTGGAGCTCTATGCTACCTGCAGAGAACACTCATCTCCGCAGCATAAATTGACATGCTGAGGCTCGGGAAGCTGCGCCACAGGTCGGTTTATGCTGCGGAGAAAAGAAGCACATTGGGCATGGGATTTCTAAAAATCCTTCCACTGTGCTTCTACTGCACAACGCAGCGTTATGGACACAGGGAAAACACTCTGCGCCCAAAACGCTGCAAACCCTGATTGTGGGCACACAGCGTAAAATGCTACAATGGATGAATGGATAGATGTCAAACAAATATAACGTCCCATTCCCCTGCATATTCTAAGCTGGCGCCCTTTAGTGCCTTTCATGTGGCACTAAAGGGTGCCTAGCCTTGTATTTAGCCCCCCAAAAAATTAATAATTAAAATAAACGACGTGGGGTCCCCCCTATTTTTGATAGCCAGCTAGGGTAAAGCAGACAGCTGTAGCCTGCAAACCACAGCTGACAGCTTCACCTTGGCTGGTGATCAATTTGGAGGGCTCCCCAGGCGTTTTTTAAAAAAAAAAAAAAACGTGGGGTCCCCCCCAAATTAGATCACCAGCCAAGGTGAAGCGGACAGCTGGGGTCTGGTA
>NW_027444698.1:7500-18584 GCF_048569485.1 Anomaloglossus baeobatrachus | reverse complement strand
TATATATATATATATATATATATATATATATACAGTGCCTACAAGTAGTTTTCAACCCCCTGCAGATTTAGCAGGTTTGATAAGATGCAAATAAGTTAGAGCCTGCAAACTTCAAACAAGAGCAGGATTTATTAACAGATGCATAAATCTTACAAACCAACAAGTTATGTTGCTCAGTTAAATTTTAGTAAATTTTCAACATAAAAGTGTAGGTCAATTATTATTCAACCCCTAGGTTTAATATTTTGTGGAATAACCCTTGTTTGCAATTACAGCTAATAATCGTCTTTTATAAGACCTGATCAGGCCGTCACAGGTCTCTGGAGTTATCTTTGCCCACTCCTCCATGCAGATCTTCTCCAAGTTATCTAGGTTCTTTGGGTGTCTCATGTGGACTTTAATCTTGAGCTCCTTCCACAAGTTTTCAATTGGGTTAAGGTCAGGAGACTGACTAGGCCACTGCAACACCTTGATTTTTTCCCTCTTGAACCAGGCCTTGGTTTTCTTGGCTGTGTGCTTTGGGTCGTTGTCTTGTTGGAAGATGAAATGACGACCCATCTTAAGATCCTTGATGGAAGAGCGGAGGTTCTTGGCCAAAATCTCCAGGTAGGCCGTGCTATCCATCTTCCCATGGATGCGGACCAGATGGCCAGGCCCCTTGGCTGAGAAACAGCCCCACAACATGATGCTGCCACCACCATGCTTGACTGTAGGGATGGTATTCTTGGGGTCGTATGCAGTGCCATCCAGTCTCCTAACGTCACGTGTGTGGTTGGCACCAAAGATCTCGATCTTGGTCTCATCAGACCAGAGAACCTTGAACCAGTCTGTCTCAGAGTCCTCCAAGTGATCATGAGCAAACTGTAGACGAGCCTTGACATGACGCTTTGAAAGTAAAGGTACCTTACGGGCTCGTCTGGAACGGAGACCATTGCGGGGGAGTACGTTACTTATGGTATTGACTGAAACCAATGTCCCCACTGCCATGAGATCTTCCCGGAGCTCCTTCCTTGTTGTCCTTGGGTTAGCCTTGACTCTTTGGACAAGCCTGGCCTCGGCACGGGTGGAAACTTTCAAAGGCTGTCCAGGCCGTGGAAGGCTAACAGTAGTTCCATAAGCCTTCCACTTCCGAATGATGCTCCCAACAGTGGAGACAGGTAGGCCCAACTCCTAGGAAAGGGTTTTGTACCCCCTTGCCAGCCTTGTGACCCTCCAAGATCTTGTCTCTGATGGCCTTGGAATGCTCCTTTGTCTTTCCCATGTTGACCAAGTATGAGTGCTGTTCACAAGTTTGGGGAGGGTCTTAATTAGTCAGAAAAGGCTGGAAAAAGAGATAATTAATCCAAACATGTGAAGCTCATTGTTCTTTGTGCCTGAAATACTTCTTAATTTTTTAGGGGAACCAAACAGAATTCTTGTGGTTTGAGGGGTTAAATAATAAATGACCCTCTGAATAAACTTTTCACAATTTAAAAAAAAAAATAAAAAAAGAAATAACATTCTTTTTTGCTGCAGTGCATTTCACACTTCCAGGCTGATCTACAGTCCAAATGTCACAATGCCAAGTTAATTCCGAATGTGCAAACCTGCTAAATCTGCAGGGGGTTGAATACTACTTGTAGGCACTGTATATATATATATATATATATATATATATATATATATATATATATATATATATAAATTAGTGGTGTCCTGTGCTGATGTGTTGGTTGATGGTCCCTCCACCCCGACGCGCTTTTTGCCCTCCTTCTCCAGGGGTGGAGGGATTGCCAAAAATACATCCACAGAGGGAGTACATTTTGCCTCTTTGTATATAACTCTATGGTCAATATTTGTCATTATTTCATTATTATTTTTGTTTTTGCATATTCATTGCATATGAATTCTTCATATTACATGTCTACAACTCATTGAATACATATTTGGTATTTTATATGATACATTATTATGGAGCACTGATGGATTTATTTGGAGGTAGCTTAATACATAATTAACTCATGGGTGTCTAGATATTCCGGTAACTCTTTGTCATTGTGGTATTCTTACCTTTTTAACAAATATGTGTTTTTTATGAATTTTCAATAAATAATATAATATTTTACTCTTTATCACATGGCTTTGATTTTTGTGGGAGCTGATGTTGTTTTACTGCATTTGGATAATTATTGAATGTGGACGCTTGATTGGTACTTGATTTTGCTATTTGTGTGTTTTTACTCCAATGATTCAGTGATTGTTTTCTTAATCCATGTGTTACCACACTTTATACCTATCACCTTTTTATGCTGCTTGTATATATTGATGATAATTTTCTGATCTGTGAGGTTACAGTGTGTTGTGACTGAATTGTATTTCATAGTCATTTTCATACTGAATCGCCATTGTAAATTAGCATTCTCTACATCACTTATTTTATATGTAAGCCCTTCCCTGGTTCCGTGAGGATTATAGTTATTATGTGTCATCTCCCCACCAGAGTCCGCTCCTGCGACTTCTGCTCCAATCACAAGGCGACGCCGTGTTCCAGCCATGGATAGTGCTGGTGATAGAAGAGGAGTCGATGCCCGTGGCTCTGCTGACCACAGGCTCCTCTCATCCATTAAGCTGGGTTTCCCTGGCACCTGCAATACCACTGGCTGACTGTAGGTGGTGTGTGTTTTCCAGCTGAAGTTGCCATCATTCACCTGCCGCCAATGGGAAGACACCACACTGTTATGATTTGGAACCATGGAACACCCCCATAATTCATTGGTAAAAGGTAACAAGAGCATTGGCAACTAATCTGGCCACCATCCCCTTACTAACCATCAACACTAGAAGTAGCCGAGGGGTGAACTAACATCCTATGCACCACGAACCGCTCTTGTTATACCAATGAACAGAAAGCAGGAACCATACAAATTCAAAAAGCAACAAACACATGGACTAATAGGAGCAAAACTCCAAACATAGCTGCAGGGAGCTTCCCAGCTAAGCAACTGAGAGGGAAGATCCCTGCATGCAAATAAACTGACAATTACCACAACAAATGACAAACTCAGATAAGAGCAAAAAGAACCAAATAACAAATAAAGAGCCAAGCATTTATCTGGGATAGAAGTGGTCTGGAGCAGGATGAAGCAGGCTGGTGAACAAAGAGCAACTGACATCCGGCACAGCCTGCCAGCAGACCAGGGTTTAAATAGCCAGAGAGTTAGCAATGGAAACGCCCATTGCTCAACACACCTGGTCTCTGTCCAAACCATTCCTGGCCACAAGAGGGAGCTTCACAGCAGCAAAAGCATAACTGACATTCACAACACCACACCCTTCTTATCCCTTCTCCTGTCATCTGACCACTGCCAGAGATAGTTTGTATTCTTGGTTCCTGTGTTATTTTTATAGTGATTCCTGTGTGCTGATCTCTGCTTGTTTCCTGACTACGTCTTCTGCCTGCTGTTTATGTTCCTCGCTGCCCAATCTGGATTTGACCACTGCTTGTTTTCTGATTACATCCTTGCCTGCCGATTCTGTCCCTGTTCTGATATTCCTGGTTTGACCTTGCCTGACGACTACTCTCTCGGACTGCTGCCTTCAACAGGTAGTGATCTCCAGGGCCCTGTGTAATTCCAAATCCCTGTATAGGGGTTAAAGGGTTTCAGGGTTCTAGGGGTCCTGTTTGGTGAGTGGCTTCCCTCTAGCCTGTCCATTACAGCCCGTCTGAGACTGTGGATCCAGGCAGGCGTTACATTAATGGGAATCCCGTCAATGGTTTCTTGGTAGCCTATGTGCTTTTTAAAATTGTGTTTAACTCCTTGTCAGATTTTCTTGCTTGATGTTTCATATATTGTGTTGCTCTCGATCCTCTGTGCATACTTTCCATTCTCTGCTTAGCGGTAATGTAAAGGTGCCGCTCTTGTGGGGCAGGGTCAGGGCCGCCGGCTGCTTCAGCGTCGCTATACCTTGTATCACATTCCCTGTGGTCACAGCACAGCTGCACATTACAGATTGTGATGAGACCACAAGGGATTGTATTCATGGTACAGTGCGGCTGAGGCACCTGGTGGACAGATACTAGAAGAGCGGCCCGTGGGCAAGACAGAGATTTATATATTGGTAACTTTACTTACATCTACCCTGTCCTCTCTCCTCAGGTCACCTAACAATAACAACTTTCATGATTATGATAACATCGTACAGAAGACATTGATTACAATTTTCAGCATTGTCTTTGCTCTCGGGATTATCGGTAATGGATTTGTCATCTGGATTGCCGGATTCAGGATGAAGAACACAATCAGTGCCGTGTGGTTCCTCCACCTGGCCATCGCGGACTTCCTGTGCTGTGCGTCTCTGCCTATGAGGATTATTGAGTGGGTTGCATATCACACACACACCACACATTTTGTACATTGCATATTGAACATTTTCCTGTTAAATATAAACATGACCTCCAGTGTTCTCCTCCTGACGGCCATGAGTATTGACCGCTGGGTGTCCGTCATGTGGCCATTCTGGGCCAAAGTCCATAGAACCTGTAATGTGGTGAGAATCTGTGCAGCGATCATCTGGGGGCTGAGCCTCATTGTAGCGGGATTAGTCTTTTATTCATATAGATACGGTGCAACTTATCATAGTGAATTGTGTGTATTTTATTATTACTCCAATCTTTATAACCCAGATTTACATCACATAATTCTGCTGATCAGATTTGTTACAATGTTTGTTTTCCCTTTTCTCATCATCGTTACCTTTTATGTCACCACTTTCTGCAAACTGAGAAAAAGTAAGAGACCCCAGAGATCTGAGAGATCCTTCAGGATCATCACCGCTGTTATACTGTGTTTCTTCATCTGCTGGCTTCCATATTACATCTTCCCACTAGTAACAAGGTATTACGTACATGTCCTTCTAACCCCAATTCTACACACAATTGTGATCATCCTGGCTTGTCTTAACAGCTGCATGAAACCAATCATTTATGTCTATATGGGACCGGGTTTCCGACAAGGTTTCTTCAGATCCATCCCCGCCAGGGTAGAAGGAGCCTTAAGTGAACATCCTAATGACCTGTGCAGAGAAGGAGATGGAGGAAATATTCACTCTACTGAAGTGTAATATAGAATCAGAAAATTCATCAATCCCATCATATAGCATCAAAGGATAAGTCCATGTGAGATGCACATGTCCACCATATAAACATATAAAAAGTGGAGAAAGCGTGGACTTTAAGGAAATTTTTAAAAGGTCAAATTTTATTGGAAAAAGTTTAAAAAATACACATAATTGTAAAGAGCATAATAAATGGAACACGGGTATGCATACAGGACACTGAACAAGACATATACAGACTGACAGAATCCAATAGTATTAACATGTATGGAGGTTAATGAGACATTCCTCATGTATTACAAAATGCATAAAATGGAAAAATTCACTACAATAAATGGCATAATCTAAAAGTGCATATAGATCAAAAGCGGAAGTGCTTATTGCACAAAGTTAGTTAGGTGCCATGTAAAAAAGAAGAACAGCAGTCTGCCCCCTGCAGGACAATGGTAAAAATGAACCGGCTGAAGTATAAGTGCTAATAGTACATAATATCAGATCAAAGTTTTCAAGTATTGTACAAACCGGTTTGAAGATGTATACCTGCAGGGGGACTGCTGTGGACCGCCCAACGCGCGTTTCACGTGTCTAAGTGCTCGCTTTATCAAGGGGGATGAACTACTGGATTCTGTCAGTCTGTATATGTCTTGTTCAGTGTCCTGTATGCATACCCGTGTTCCATTTATTATGCTCTTTACAATTATGTGTATTTTTTAAACTTTTTCCAATAAAATTTGACCTTTTAAAAATTTCCTTAAAATCCACCCTTTCTCCACTTTTGATGTGTAATATACAAGTGCATCTCAATAAATTAGAATATCATCAAAAAGTTAATTTATTTTAGTTGTTCAATGCAAAAAGGGAAACATTATATAGAGTAGTTACACACAGAGGGATCTATTCCTATATATTATATAGAGTCATTACACACAGAGGGATCTATTATACATATAGGAATAGATCCCTCTGTGTGAAATGACTGTACATAATATATAGGAATAGATCCCTCTGTGTGAAATGACTGTACATAATATATAGGAATAGATCCCTCTGTGTGTAATGACTCTATATAATATATAGGAATAGATCCCTCTGTGTGTAATGACTCTATATAATATATAGGAATAGATCCCTCTGTGTATAATCACTATATAATATATAGAAATAGATCCTTCTGCGTGTAATGACTCTATATAGTTTACAGTAATAGATCCCTCTGTGTATAATGACTATATAATATATAGAAATAGATCCTTCTGTGTTTAATTACTCTATAATATAGTAATAGGTCCCTCTGTGTGTATTGACTCTATATAAAATATAGGAATTGATCCCTCTGTGTGAAATGACTCTACATAATATATAGGAATAGATCCCTCTGTGTGTAGTGACTCTATATAATATAGATCCCTCTGTGTGTAATGACTCTATATAATATATAGGAATAGATCCCTCTGTGTGTAATGACTCTATATAATATATAGGAATAGATCTCTCTGTGTGTAATGACTCTATATATTATATAGGAATAGATCCCTCTGTGTGTAATGACTCTATATAGTATATAGTAATAGATCCCTCTGTGTATAATGACTATATAATATATAGAAATAGATCCTTCTGTGTTTAATTACTCTATAATATAGTAATAGGTCCCTCTGTGTGTAATGACTCTATATAATATATAGGAATAGATCCTTCTGTGTTTAATTACTCTATAATATAGTAATAGATCCCTCTGTGTGTAATGACTCTATATAATATATAGGAATAGATTCTTCTTTGTGTAATTACTCTATAATATAGTAATAAATCCCTCTGTGTGTGATGACTCCATATAATATATAGGAATAGATCCCTCTGTGTGTGATGACTATATAATATAAAGGAATAGATCCCTCTGTGTGTAATGACTCTATATAATATATAGGAATAAAAGTAAAAAAAAAAGGATTTGCAGTCTGATAAGTGAAATCTTTATGGATATTTAACATTCTCTTTAAAGTTATAATATTATAATATAATCTCAGACATTTATAATCAATCACAGGACGGAGCCCAAGTTCCAGCCCAGAAATGTGTGTAATAGGTAGAACGTGTCCTGTGCCCGGAGAATATTACTCCAGTGTATTCTTGTATCTTTCTATCACTGATGTCACTAATTACTAATAATCTTATATCTGTAACCTGAGCAGTATTTGCTGATATAGAAGTTACAGGAGTAAATGTGCGACGTATTTCACTCTGCTCCAATAATAACAATGTTATATCACAAAAAGAGGAATAATAATGGCCTCTCGCATTGTAGTAATGTGGCATTGTAATGTCTCTGGATATTAATCTTATTCCTCACAGTTGTGTTTCTTCTAGAGGTAATATCATCTCAGACATTTATACATTATTCACAGGACGGGGGACCCCAAATTCCAGTGCAGATGTTGGTCCCGAGATCGGACGTATCCTGCACCATGACAATATGACATTACCTATATATGTTACATGCTTTTCTGCTCTCGTGTTATAATGTTCTACCACATATAATCTTATATCTCTGTAACTGGAAATGTATGCGATAAATGTGAAGCAAAGCTTGTATGAGCAAATATATGAAATGTATCAATATGTTGCAATTATAAAGGTTTTACAATGCAAAAATAAAAAAAGTCAGCAAATGATGTTGAACTCGGTGTTGTAACCATATAGTGTTAGTCCTCCTTCACAAGTCCGTGCAAAGCACAAACGTTTTGCATGGTCAATGGTGAAGGTATGTATGTGTGTGTATGTGTGACATCCGGATAGCACACAGACAACATGAGCTGTATATTAACCTGTCTCCGGCGCTGCTGTTACTTCCGGGTCCATGGCGAGTGTAGTGAATATGCATACGCATAATGAGTGGGCCCGGAAGTAACAGCAGAAGCAGGGAAAGCAGCGTCGGGGACAGGTAACTATAAAAAAAAATGTTTTTAAGTGATGAGTTTTCTCCGGTACATGTCATACTGATGTCCCGTGGATCACATCAGTGTGCGGTTCGTGTGACACCTGTGCTGCCAGCAGAAAAGGGACATGTCGACATGTGGAGCACATGGACACGCATGTGCTCCACATGGACACATGGTCAGAGGAAAAACACAGATGTGTGACAAATCCCATTGATTTTAATGGGTCTGCATGTGTCCGTGCCTCCTGATAATGGCCACCACACATACCGGAGACACAGATGTGTGGAGTAGGCCTTAGGCCTTTTTCACACATCAGTATTTTGCATCAGTGTTTTATCAGTATTTGGATGCCAAAATCAGGAGTATCTCCAACACACAGAAAAGGTGTCAGTCTTTCAATTAGGCCTAAGCCACACGGCGAGAAAAACGGTGTGAGTGGAGTGTGATAAAACATCACATTCCACTCTGACCAATATTAGCCTGTGTGTCAGCGCACATGAGCGATTATTTTCTCAGCCTCAATCGGACTGAGAATACAATCGTAGCATGCTGCGGGTGTAATGCGAGACTGTTTTCTCTCACACCCATTCAAGTGTATGGGGCAAGAGAAAAATCGCACTGCACTTGCGGTACACTGGTGTCGACGAGTGCAAAGCAAGAATCGCAATAGCCGGCTACGGAGGAGAGAGGGAGAGAAATCCCTTCCTCCCCTCCACAGCGCCGGCCTGCCCCTCAGCAGAGCAGGCCCGCCGCAGCTGAGGTCTGCTCACACAGTTGGACCTCAGTCAAAAAAAACTGACCCGCACATCCATCAAATGTGAACAGGTGCTAGTCGAAAAAACATAGTAACTATAAAATGCATACAGCTGCACAATGAAATGCTAAAAATGTACAAGGGAAAATATGGCACTGCAGTACTGCAAAAGAGAGATATTTAGTTTATATATTGGCCAATTAAGTTAGGTTCCCGGATTACAGAGATATACCTTGCCGTTGGTTCCGGGCGTACATGCATTGGCCAATACATAAACTAAATATCTCTCTTTTGCAGTAATGCAGTGCCATATTTTCCCTTGTACATTTTTGGCTTTTCAGTGTGCAGCTGTATGCCTCTCCTGGTTTTGGCATCCAAGTACTGATGAAACACTGATGCAAAATACTGACGTGTGAAAGATGCTTTAAAATGATTTTTTGGGCTGTGTATTCTGCAGTGCGAACCAAAAGTGATGGAGTCTCTGTGCACTCACTCAGCACACATTGTTTAAAGCCGTCTGCCTGGGAAAGAAGACTTTTACATACTTACTAAACAGAGGCTTTTTACTGTCACCAGTTGGCATTGACATTGGATGGCTGTCAGATGATCATTTGGCCTATAGCCATCTCAGCCGACATTCCCGTACAAGCACTCATGTCTACTCTATGAGAAATCTGCAGACTGAAATGGATTATTACTGAAAGAACAATGGGATTGGCAGTCTGAATTCGACATATACGATCACCTCTGCCAATCATAAACATTAAACCATTTGCAGATCCTGCCGATTCTGATGCGTTAAGCTGATGGCCATCTAATGTGTATGGACGGCTGTAGAGAAAGAGAAAGCGAGAGATACAGAACTGGAAGTGATTGATCATTGTTGTCATTAGATCACATTCATACAGTAGATGGTGGCTAATTAGCAATATATAATATAAATGTATCTGCAGTAATCTTCCATGCAAAGTGTGCGTGTCACCGAATAATAGCATGTCATTGGGATAATGGGCAATATGTTTCTTTTGCAATAGTCACATACCAACATGTCTTTAAAATACTTTGACTTTAAAATATGTTTCTTCTGCTGCTCCTCTGGAATATGTGGATTAATATCCACAAAAAGTAACTTTAACATCCAAATTCTTCTCGACAGAGTGCTGTAACCTCGTCAGGCAGTGGCTGACCACCATGATTGGGCACATTGTGGAGATGACATTATGCCCCTCTATAACCAATGGTTGGTGGTGGCAGAGGTCATGGACAGACTGATTATCGATAGAGCGGTGGGATTTCATGATATTTGTTCTTGTGTCACTTTGTGTCCATTCCCTTTAAATGTCGCAGTTATTTCATCACATTAAGGGCTTCAACCGTTTCAGTATCTGATCATCTAATCACACAATAAGTCACAGTGACTCAGATACCGATGTACCGCCATATCATACACTCCCATCACAGACCGATAACCCAGCAAACAATATTACCCTGCAGTATTGTCAGTAACACTGTGACAGCTTCAGCCGTGGAGGAGACGGAGGACGTTCTACAAAACCATCTCTGCAAAAGCAGCCGGTAAGAGATCACTATACTTCTAACCTGGACAATTAAAGGGGATGTCCAGAAACATGGCTGATTCCTTCCAGATACAGCTCATCTGTCCATGGGTTTTGAGACCAGATTTTATTTTTTTATAATCGTGAACAAACCCTCTAGATATTAGAATTTCAGGGTGTAAGTTGAGCTTCTGTTCACTTCGCTCTTTGAAATTCCAAGTTGATCAAGAAGAAGTTATCTGGATCTCAGTCGACATTTTTAACACTAGAACTACTGGACTCGGGACACCTATATAGAAATACAGAGTGCGAAGTAGTCAAAATTACTACCTCAGTAGTTCTAGTGTTAATGGTTTCTACATATCAGGAACCTTGTGTCTTCCCCTGTCTCACAAAAGTCCTTACAGGCATTTTCATAAAGTATAACTGATAGCCCCTAGGCAAGAGATAAGCAATTAATTCTAAACTAATTTATTGATTTTGCTACAAATTTTCCCCCAAAATGTGAATTCTACTGAGTCCACATCATCAACATCAAATGTTTGCATCACACCTCACATACTCGGGGTTATGTGACTACAAGTAAGCGATTTGCATATTTTCAGACATATTCTGGCTAATCGTACCTCACTTCTCTGAATGCAAGTGTATGGGGAGAGGTTGAATGCATCTAATCGGCTTTTGACCACATGTATGAAATTACATGACAACCTGCTCTTACCAGCAATACAAGAGAGCACT
>NW_027444697.1:0-18590 GCF_048569485.1 Anomaloglossus baeobatrachus | reverse complement strand
TCTAACAGCTGTGGAGGCTCGTAACCAAGGTAAACATCGGGTAACTTGCTTGGATACCCGATATTTACATTGGTTACGAGCGTCTGCTCCCTGCACACGCAACCAAGGTAAACATCGGGTAATTAAGACCGCGGTTACCCGATGTTTATCTTGGTTATGAGCGTCCTCCGCTCTCAGGTGGGGGAGAGTGGAGAGAGAGGGAGGGGGAGGGAGGTGGAGAGAGATCGAGAGGGAGGTGGAGAGAGAGACTAATCACGCGAGGCTGGTTTCTGGGCATGCTCAGTAGAGCAAGCAGGATCCTGCCTATCAGCATGCAGCGTTCACATGCGTTTGCATGCAGTATAGTCAGGATCCAGCGATTTGCATTATTTGGACGCAGCTCAAAAACGCTACAAGTAGCGTTTTTGAAAAAAGTTAAAAAATTGCAAGTCGCTGGATCCTCACCATAACGCACGCAAACGCAGGTGAATGCATGTTAACGCGAGTCCATTGCAAGTGCATTGAAATGAAAACGCATCTGCACTGGATCCGTTTTTGCGTTAAAAAAAGTTCATGTTAAAAAAATGTAGTGTGAAAGCAGCCTATGTGCACACGCTGCGTTTTTTTTAACGCTGCGTTTTTGGCCGCTAAAAAACACAGAAAAACGCACCCACGGCAAAAAAAGCGCCAAAAAACGCATGCGCTTTTACCGCGATTTGGTGCGTTTTTTGGTGCGTTTTGCTGTGTTTTTGATCTCTGCGTTTTTCTGCGTTTTTCCAATGCATTGCATGGGGGGAAAACGCAGAAAAACGCAGGAAAGAATTGACATGTCCATTTTTTTTAAGCTAAAAAATGCAGCTTAAAAAAAGAAGTTGTGTGCGGACAGCAAAAATGAAAACTCATAGACTTTGCTGGGGAAGCAGAGTCATGCAGTTTTGAGGCCAAAAACACACCCGAAAAACACGCAAAAACGCCGCGAAAAATGCACTGTGTGCACATAGCCTTACCAGCGCCCTCCAGCTCATAATGATACATGTGACGATAGTTACACCCCTCAATAAGGTTCCAGAACATAAATACCTGTTCTGGGGCAATTCAGCACCTTACACATTCATTGTCCACACCGTATATAGAACAATATATCATGTATGGCGTGCTGCATATTATCTGCAGTCTATAAGGGGATCCAGGAACTGACATTGACTACAGAAAACAGCCATAATTCAGCAACTGACATTGACTACAGAAAACAGCCATAATCCAGCAACTGACATTGACTACAGAAAACAGCCATAATTCAGCAACTGACATTGACTACAGAAAACAGCCATAATCCATGAACTGACATTGACTACAGAAAACAGCCATAATCCAGCAACTGACATTGTCTACAGAAAACAACCACAATCCAGAAACTGACATTGACTACAGAAAACAGCCATAATCCATGAACTGACATTGACTACAGAAAACAGCCATAATCCAGGAACTGTCATTGAATACAGAAAACAGCCATAATTCAGCAACTGACATTGACTACAGAAAACAGCCATAATCCATGAACTGACATTGACTACAGAAAACAGCCATAATTCAGCAACTGACATTGACTACAGAAAACAGCCATAATCCAGCAACTGACATTGACTACAGAAAACAGCCATAATTCAGCAACTGACATTGACTACAGAAAACAGCCATAATCCATGAACTGACATTGACTACAGAAAACAGCCATAATCCAGCAACTGACATTGTCTACAGAAAACAGCCACAATCCAGAAACTGACATTGACTACAGAAAACAGCCATAATCCATGAACTGACATTGACTACAGAAAACAGCCATAATCCAGGAACTGTCATTGAATACAGAAAACAGCCATAATTCAGCAACTGACATTGACTACAGAAAACAGCCATAATCCATGAACTGACATTGACTACAGAAACCAGCCATAATCCAGGAACTGACATTGTCTACAGTAAACAGCCATAATCCAGCAACTGACATTGACTACAGAGAACAGCCATAATCCAGGAACTGACATTGACTACAGAAAACAGCCATAATCCAGGAACTGTCATTGAATACAGAAAACAGCCATAATCCAGGAACTGACATTGACTACAGAAAACAGCCATAATCCAGGAACTGTCATTGACTACAAAAACAGCCATAACCCAGAAACTGACATTGACTGCAGAAAACAGCCATAATCCAGGAACTGACATTGACTGCAGAAAACAGCCATAATCCAGGAACTGACACTGACTGCAGAAAACAGCCATAATCCAGGAATCGGGGTGCTAGGGTAGATCGGGGGTGAGTATACAGGTGTCTCCACCAGGGAAGGGGGCAGGACAGTGAGGAGATGCCGGTATGGGCGTTACACTCCTGCTTACAGTACATTTGAACTCTGCTCAGTAATGGCTAACCTTTTATGTGGGAGATTGTACCACATTACGTATTTCATTCTTTAAGGATGCTCTTCTACATAAGGAGCCGTGTCCAAGTCCATTACTGCCCCACCAATATCCTCAGGGCCATAGAGGAAACATTGGTGTTGGGTGATGGGCCTCATTAGGGCGAGAACAAAAACGACTGAAGAAATAAAAAATACTCGTTTATTGGGTTCAGGAAAAGGGCAGAGAACAAGCGAGAACATGAGAGTCAGAGGACAGGAATGGGACCAGACCTGGGGCAGTCAGTAGCCATCGGAACCATCTTCAATCACATGTACAAGATAGCGCTACTCATCTTCATGGAGGAAGTGAGATGTCGTCAATGAGGGATCTAATGAGGGGAGATGTTCTACATCACCAAACGTCCAATAAAAGGCAGCATGATGAAGGTCATCCACATTATACATGGAAGAGACGAGCACCTCACATGTCCCCCATCATCACTAAGACAATCATAAGAACAAGGAGCTCCAGGGTAGAGATTAGGAAAGTATAGAGGAGACAGAATATGAGGGTGGAGGGGAAGACACAGAGTGAGGAAAGAGATGACATGGCCAACATAGTGGAGTCGGAAGGACAAGGAGGTAGATGACATTAGATTGATAAGAAAATAGAGAGGGATGGAGAACAGGGTCAAATAAATGGTAGAGACAAGAAACTTGGAGATGATGGAGTAGAAGAAGAGGAAAAGGAAGAGGAAAAAGAAAATGGAGGAGAAAGGAAATGGTGAACATGAAGGTGATTAAAAAGGTACAGGGAAGAGATATGGAGATGAAGAAGAATAAAATGACGGAGAAGGTGGAGATGAAGAAGAATAAAATGACGGAGAGGGTGGAGATGAAGAAGAATAAAATGATGGAGAGGGTGGAGATGAAGAAGAATAAAATGACGGAAAGGGTGGAGATGAAGAAGAATAAAATGACGGAGAAGGTGGAGATGAAGAAGAATAAAATGACGGAGAAGATGGAGATGAAGAAGAATAAAATGACGGAAAGGGTGGTGATGAAGAAGAATAAAATGACGGAGAGGGTGGAGATGAAGAAGAATAAAATGACGGAGAGGGTGGAGATGAAGAAGAATAAAATGACGGAGAGGGTGGAGATGAAGAAGAATAAAATAATGGAAAAGGTGGAGATGAAGAAGAATAAAATGACGGAAAGGGTGGAGATGAAGAAGAATAAAATGACGGAGAGGGTGGAGATGAAGAAGAATAAAATGACGGAGAGGGTGGAGATGAAGAAGAATAAAATGACGGAGAAGGTGGAGATGAAGAAGAATAAAATGACGGAAAGGGTGGAGATGAAGAAGAATAAAATGACGGAGAGGGGGGAGATGAAGAAGAATAAAATGACGGAGAGGGTGGAGATGAACAAGAATAAAATGACGGAGAGGGTGGAGATGAAGAAGAATAAAATAATGGAAAAGGTGGAGATGAAGAAGAATAAAATGACGGAGAGGGTGGAGATGAAGAAGAATAAAATGATGGAGAAGGTGGAGATGAAGAAGAATAAAATGATGGAGAGGGTGGAGATGAAGAAGAATAAAATGACGGAGAAGATGGAGATGAAGAAGAATAAAATAATGGAAAAGGTGGAGATGAAGAAGAATAAAATGATGGAGAAGATGGTGATGAAGAAGAATAAAATGATGGAGAGGGTGGAGATGAAGAAGAATAAAATGACAGAGAAGATGGAGATGAAGAAGAATAAAATGACGGAGAAGATGGAGATGAAGAAGAATAAAATGATGGAGAAGGTGGAGATGAAGAAGAATAAAATGACGGAAAGGGTGGAGATGAAGAAGAATAAAATGACGGAGAGGGTGGAGATGAAGAAGAATAAAATAATGGAAAAGGTGGAGATGAAGAAGAATAAAATGATGGAGAGGGTGGAGATGAAGAAGAATAAAATGATGGAGAGGGTGGAGATGAAGAAGAATAAAATAATGGAAAAGGTGGAGATGAAGAAGAATAAAATGATGGAGAGGGTGGAGATGAAGAAGAATAAAATGATGGAGAAGGTGGAGATGAAGAAGAATAAAATGATGGAGAAGGTGGAGATGAAGAAGAATAAAATGATGGAGAAGGTGGAGATGAAGAAGAATAAAATGACGGTGAAGGTGGAGATGAAGAAGAATAAAATGATGGAGAGGGTGGAGATGAAGAAGAATAAAATGATGGAGAGGGTGGAGATGAAGAAGAATAAAATGATGGAGAAGGTGGAGATGAAGAAGAATAAAATGATGGAGAAGGTGGAGATGAAGAAGAATAAAATGACGGTGAAGGTGGAGATGAAGAAGAATAAAATGATGGAGAGGGTGGAGATGAAGAAGAATAAAATGACGGTGAAGGTGGAGATGAAGAAGAATAAAATGATGGAGAAGATGGAGATGAAGAAGAATAAAATGACGGAGAAGGTGGAGATGAAGAAGAATAAAATGATGGAGAAGGTAGAGATGAAGAAGAATAAAATGATGGAGAGGGTGGAGATGAAGAAGAATAAAATGATGGAGAGGGTGGAGATGAAGAAGAATAAAATGACGGAGAAGGTGGAGATGAAGAAGAATAAAATGACAGAAAAGATGGAGATGAAGAAGAATAAAATGACGGAGAGGGTGGAGATGAAGAAGAATAAAATGATGGAGAGGGTGGAGATGAAGAAGAATAAAATGATGGAGAGGGTGGAGATGAAGAAGAATAAAATAATGGAAAAGGTGGAGATGAAGAAGAATAAAATGATGGAGAAGATGGAGATGAAGAAGAATAAAATGACGGTGAAGGTGGAGATGAAGAAGAATAAAATGATGGAGAGGGTGGAGATGAAGAAGAATAAAATGACGGAGAGGGTGGAGATGAAGAAGAATAAAATGATGGAGAAGGTGGAGATGAAGAAGAATAAAATGATGGAGAAGGTGGAGATGAAGAAGAATAAAATGACGGTGAAGGTGGAGATGAAGAAGAATAAAATGATGGAGAGGGTGGAGATGAAGAAGAATAAAATGATGGAGAGGGTGGAGATGAAGAAGAATAAAATGATGGAGAAGGTGGAGATGAAGAAGAATAAAATGATGGAGAAGGTGGAGATGAAGAAGAATAAAATGACGGTGAAGGTGGAGATGAAGAAGAATAAAATGATGGAGAGGGTGGAGATGAAGAAGAATAAAATGACGGTGAAGGTGGAGATGAAGAAGAATAAAATGATGGAGAAGATGGAGATGAAGAAGAATAAAATGACGGAGAAGGTGGAGATGAAGAAGAATAAAATGATGGAGAAGGTAGAGATGAAGAAGAATAAAATGATGGAGAGGGTGGAGATGAAGAAGAATAAAATGATGGAGAGGGTGGAGATGAAGAAGAATAAAATGACGGAGAAGGTGGAGATGAAGAAGAATAAAATGACGGAGAGGGTGGAGATGAAGAAGAATAAAATGATGGAGAGGGTGGAGATGAAGAAGAATAAAATGACGGTGAAGGTGGAGATGAAGAAGAATAAAATGACGTAGAAGATGGAGATGAAGAAGAATAAAATGACGGTGAAGGTGGAGATGAAGAAGAATAAAATGATGGAGAGGGTGGAGATGAAGAAGAATAAAATGATGGAGAAGGTGGAGATGAAGAAGAATAAAATGATGGAGAAGGTGGAGATGAAGAAGAATAAAATGACGGAGAGGGTGGAGATGAAGAAGAATAAAATGATGGTGAAGGTAGAGATGAAGAAGAATAAAATGATGGAGAGGATGGAGATGAAGAAGAATAAAATGATGGAGAGGGTGGAGATGAAGAAGAATAAAATGACGGTGAAGGTGGAGATGAAGAAGAATAAAATGATGGAGAGGATGGAGATGAAGAAGAATAAAATGATGGAGAGGGTGGAGATGAAGAAGAATAAAATGATGGAGAAGGTGGAGATGAAGAAGAATAAAATGATGGAGAAGGTGGAGATGAAGAAGAATAAAATGATGGAGAAGATGGAGATGAAGAAGAATAAAATGAGAGTAGAAGGTGGAGATGAAGAAGAATAAATGATGGAGAAGGTGGTGATGAAGAAGAAAATGATGGAGAAGTTGGAGATGAAGAAGAATAAAATGATGGAGAGGTGGGAGATGAAGAAGAATAAAGATGATGGGATGAAGGTGGAGATGAGAAGAATAAAATGATGGAGAAGGTGGAGATGAAGATTTGAGTTGATGGTGATGAAGAAGATTAATGATGGAGAAGGGTGGAGATGAGAAGAATTAATGATGGGAGTTGTTTGGAGAAGGTGGGATGAAGTTGATAATTGAGGTGTGGGTGGTGATGAGAGAATAAAATGATGGAGAGGGTGGAGATGAAGAAGAATAAAATGATGGAGAAGGTGGAGATGAAGAAGAATAAAATGACGTAGAAGATGGAGATGAAGAAGAATAAAATGATGGAGAAGGTGGAGATGAAGAAGAATAAAATGATGGAGAAGGTGGAGATGAAGAAGAATAAAATGATGGAGAAGATGGAGATGAAGAAGAATAAAATGATGGAGAAGATGGAGATGAAGAAGAATAAAATGATGGAGAAGATGGAGATGAAGAAGAATAAAATGATGGAGAAGGTGGAGATGAAGAAGAATAAAATGATGGAGAAGGTGGAGATGAAGAAGAATAAAATGATGGAGAAGGTGGAGATGAAGAAGAATAAAATGATGGAGAAGATGGAGATGAAGAAGAATAAAATGATGGAGAAGGTGGAGATGAAGAAGAATAAAATGATGGAGAGGGTGGAGATGAAGAAGAATAAAATGATGGAGAGGGTGGAGATGAAGAAGAATAAAATGATGGAGAAGATGGAGATGAAGAAGAATAAAATGATGGAGAGGGTGGAGATGAAGAAGAATAAAATGATGGAGAAGGTGGAGATGAAGAAGAATAAAATGATGGAGAAGATGGAGATGAAGAAGAATAAAATGATGGAGAAGATGGAGATGAAGAAGAATAAAATGATGGAGAAGGTGGAGATGAAGAAGAATAAAATGATGGAGAAGATGGAGATGAAGAAGAATAAAATGACGGAGAAGGTGGAGATGAAGAAGAATAAAATGATGGAGAGGGTGGAGATGAAGAAGAATAAAATGATGGAGAAGGTGGAGATGAAGAAGAATAAAATGACGGAGAAGGTGGAGATGAAGAAGAATAAAATGATGGAGAAGGTGGAGATGAAGAAGAATAAAATGATGGAGAGGGTGGAGATGAAGAAGAATAAAATGATGGAGAGGGTGGAGATGAAGAAGAATAAAATGATGGAGAAGGTGGAGATGAAGAAGAATAAAATGACGTAGAAGATGGAGATGAAGAAGAATAAAATGATGGAGAAGGTGGAGACGAAGAAGAATAAAATAATGGAGAGGGTGGAGATGAAGAAGAATAAAATGATGGAGAAGATGGAGATGAAAAAGAATAAAATGACGTAGAAGATGGAGATGAAGAAGAATAAAATGACGGAGAAGGTAGAGATGAAGAAGAATAAAATGATGGTGAAGGTGGAGATTAAGAAGAATAAAATGATGGAGAAGGTGGAGATGAAGAAGAATAAAATGATGGAGAAGGTGGAGATGAAGAAGAATAAAATGACGGAGAAGGTGGAGATGAAGAAGAATAAAATGATGGAGAAGGTGGAGATGAAGAAGAATAAAATGATGGAGAAGATGGAGATGAAGAAGAATAAAATGACGGAGAAGGTGGAGATGAAGAAGAATAAAATGATGGTGAAGGTGGAGATTAAGAAGAATAAAATGATGGAGAAGGTGGAGATGAAGAAGAATAAAATGACGGAAAAGATGGAGATGAAGAAGAATAAAATGATGGAGAAGGTGGAGATGAAGAAGAATAAAATCATGGAGAAGATGGAGATGAAGAAGAATAAAATGATGGAGAAGGTGGAGATGAAGAAGAATAAAATGATGGAGAAGGTGGAGATGAAGAAGAATAAAATGATGGAGAGGGTGGAGATGAAGAAGAATAAAATGATGGAGAAGGTGGAGATGAAGAAGAATAAAATGATGGAGAAGGTGGAGATGAAGAAGAATAAAATGACGGAGAAGGTGGAGATGAAGAAGAATAAAATGATGGAGAAGATGGAGATGAAGAAGAATAAAATGATGGTGAAGGTGGAGATGAAGAATAATAAAATGACGTAGAAGATGGAGATGAAGAAGAATAAAATGATGGTGAAGGTGGAGATGAAGAAGAATAAAATGATGGAGAAGGTGGAGATGAAGAAGAATAAAATGATGGAGAAGGTGGAGATGAAGAAGAATAAAATGATGGAGAAGGTGGAGATGAAGAAGAATAAAATGACGTAGAAGATGGAGATGAAGAAGAATAAAATGATGGAGAAGATGGAGATGAAGAAGAATAAAATGATGGAGAAGATGGAGATGAAGAAGAATAAAATGACGGAGAAGGTGGAGATGAAGAAGAATAAAATGATGGTGAAGGTGGAGATGAAGAATAATAAAATGACGTAGAAGATGGAGATGAAGAAGAATAAAATGATGGAGAAGGTGGAGATGAAGAAGAATAAAATGATGGAGAGGGTGGAGATGAAGAAGAATAAAATGACGGAGAAGATGGAGATGAAGAAGAATAAAATGATGGAGAAGGTGGAGATGAAGAAGAATAAAATGATGGAGAGGGTGGAGATGAAGAAGAATAAAATGATGGAGAAGGTGGAGATGAAGAAGAATAAAATGACGGAGAGGGTGGAGATGAAGAAGAATAAAATGATGGAGAAGGTGGAGATGAAGAAGAATAAAATGACGGAGAAGGTGGAGATGAAGAAGAATAAAATGATGGAGAAGATGGAGATGAAGAAGAATAAAATGACGGAGAAGGTGGAGATGAAGAAGAATAAAATGATGGAGAAGGTGGAGATGAAGAAGAATAAAATGATGGAGAAGGTGGAGATGAAGAAGAATAAAATGATGGAGAAGGTGGAGATGAAGAAGAATAAAATGATGGAGAAGATGGAGATGAAGAAGAATAAAATGATGGAGAAGGTGGAGATGAAGAAGAATAAAATGATGGAGAAGGTGGAGATGAAGAAGAATAAAATCATGGAGAAGATGGAGATGAAGAAGAATAAAATGATGGAGAAGGTGCAGATGAAGAAGAATAAAATGATGGAGAAGGTGGAGATGAAGAAGAATAAAATGATGGAGAAGGTGGAGATGAAGAAGAATAAAATGATGGAGAGGATGTAGATAAAGGACGTAATGGAGGGGGCATTTAATCTTATTCATTTTCTCAAAGAATGGAGATAATGGAGGAGATTTAGGAAAGGACGGAGACAGAGATGACCACGTCATCCTCATCATAACCAAACAGAAATGCTGAGAAGATGAAGATCCGCTGTAAAAAATACAAGGTCTTTCTTCCCTTTCCTCATCGTCCACGCTCTACTTGTGGATGTGAATAGTCAATATTGTCCACATTTCTCATGAATATCAGACGTTGTGCTGAGCAGAGTCTGAGACGTCCATACAAAATCCTGGCCTCATGGAGAACATCAGATCATCACATCTTGTACCTCATATGTCCTTGATGTCCCCACAGTAAGTCACAAGCTGGCGGTCTCGTCTGCCCATGGCTGTAGGTTCTGCAATGCGCACAGCGAGGAGTTATGAGAACATAGGGGGTCTCGGGGAAGAGACTGCTGTAGACTTTTCTGGAAGGCTTCTTGCTGAAGCTGCATCATCATACGATTTGTCTGCTGTCGCTCAGATTCCCTTTCTTCCGCTGTCTGACGTCTGAGGACACAAATACAATCATTGTATAATGAAAGAGCAGAATCCAGCGACACAATAGATAAAAGATAACATTTACTATTTTATATAGAAAAAATACTCTTAAAAATCTATAAATTCCATCGCTTACAGGTAATAAATGGCAGAAGTGAAAAAGTATAGTCCCATAAAGATACACGGGAGACGCGTTTCAGGTACGCGTTCTTCACTACCTAAAATCATTAGGACAAAGCAAAAACTGAAAAACTGTCCCATTACTACTCAGAATACAGATAATGGGAACGTATGAGGATCAGTCTCCACTATGAGGATCAGCCTCCACTATGAGGATCAGCCTCTACTATGAGGATCAGCCTCTACTATGAGGATCAGCCTCCACTATGAGGATCAGCCTCCACTATGAGGATCAGCCTCTACTATGAGGATCAGCCTCCACTATGAGGATCAGCCTCCACTATGAGGATCAGCCTCTACTATGAGGATCAGCCTCCACTATGAGGATCAGTCTCCACTATGAGGATCAGCCTCCACTATGAGGATCAGCCTCCACTATGAGGATCAGCCTCCACTATGAGGACCAATCTCCACTATGAGGATCAGCCTCCACTATGAGGATCAGCCTCCACTATGAGGATCAGCCTCCACTATGAGGATCAGCCTCCACTATGAGGATCAGTCTCCACTATGAGGATCAGTCTCCACTATGAGGATCAGTCTCCACTCTGAGGATCAGTCTCCACTATGAGGATCAGCCTCCACTATGAGGACCAATCTCCACTATGAGGATCAGCCTCCACTATGAGGATCAGCCTCCACTATGAGGATCAGTCTCCACTATGAGGATCAGCCTCCACTATGAGGATCAGCCTCCACTATGAGGATCAGTCTCCACTATGAGGATCAGTCTCCACTATGAGGATCAGTCTCCACTATGAGGATCAGCCTCCACTATGAGGATCAGCCTCCACTATGAGGATCAGTCTCCACTATGAGGATCAGCCTCCACTATGAGGATCAGCCTCCACTATGAGGATCAGTCTCCACTATGAGGATCAGTCTACACTATGAGGATCAGTCACCACTATGAGGATCAGTCTCCACTATGAGGATCAGCCTCCACTATGAGGATCAGCCTCCACTATGAGGATCAGTCACCACTATGAGGATTAGTCACCACTGAGATCAGTATCCACTATGAGGATCAGCCTCCACTATGAGGATCAGCCTCCACTATGAGGATCAGTCTCCACTATGAGGATCAGCCTCCACTATGAGGATCAGTCACCACTATGAGGATCAGTCACCACTATGAGGATCAGTCACCACTATGAGGATCAGCCTCCACTATGAGGATCAGTCACCACTATGAGGATCAGTCACCACTATGAGGATCAGTCTCCACTATGAGGACCAGTCTCCACTATGAGGATCAGTCTCCACTATGAGGATCAGTCTCCACTATGAAGATCAGTCTCCACTATGAGGATCAGTCTCCACTATGAGGATCAGTCTCCACTATGAGGACCAGTCTCCACTATGAGGATCAGTCTCCACTATGAGGATCAGTCTCCACTATGAGGATCAGTCAACACTATGAGGATCAGTCTCCACTATGAGGATCAGTCTCCACTATGAGGATCAGTCTCCACTATGAGGATCAGTCTCCACTATGAGGATCAGTCAACACTATGAGGATCAGCCTCCACTATGAGGCTCAGTCACCACTATGAGGATCAGTCACCACTATGAGGACCAGTCTCCACTATGAGGATCAGCCTCCACTATGAGAATCAGCCTCCACTATGAGGATCAGTCACCACTATGAGGACCAGTCTCCACTATGAGGATCAGCCTCCACTATGAGAATCAGTCTCCACTATGAGGACCAGTCTCCACTATGAGGATCAGTCTCCACTATGAGGATCAGTCTCCACTATGAGGATCAGTCTCCACTATGAGGATCAGTCACCACTATGAGGATGAGTCTCCACTATGAGAATCAGTCTCCACTATGAGGATCAGCCTCCACTATGAGAATCAGTCTCCACTATGAGGATCAGCCTCCACTATGAGAATCAGTCTCCACTATGAGGATCAGCCTCCACTATGAGAATCAGTCTCCACTATGAGGATCAGTCTCCACTATGAGGATCAGTCTCCACTATGAGGATCACTCACCACTATGAGGATCAGTCACCACTATGAGGATCAGTCTCCACTATGAGGATCAGCCACCACTGTGAGGATCAGTCACCACTATGAGGATCAGTCTCCACTATGAGGATCAGTCACCACTATGAGGACCAGTCTCCACTATGAGGATCAGTCTCCACTATGAGGATCAGTCTCCACTATGAGGATCAGTCTCCACTATGAGGATCAGCCTCCACTATGAGGATCAGTCTCCACTATGAGGATCAGTCTCCACTATGAGGATCAGTCACCACTATGAGGATCAGTCTCCACTATGAGGATCAGTCTCCACTATGAGGATCAGTCTCCACTATGAGGATCAGTCTCCACTATGAGGATCACTCACCACTATGAGGACCAGTCTCCACTATGAGGATCAGTCACCACTATGAGGATCAGTCACCACTATGAGGACCAGTCTCCACTATGAGGATCAGCCTCCACTATGAGAATCAGCCTCCACTATGAGGACCAGTCTCCACTATGAGAATCAGTCTCCACTATGAGGATCAGTCTCCACTATGAGGATCAGTCTCCACTATGAGGATCAGTCTCCACTATGAGGATCAGTCTCCACTATGAGGATCAGTCTCCACTATGAGGATCAGTCTCCACTATGAGGATCAGTCTCCACTATGAGGATCAGTCTCCACTATGAGGACCAGTCTCCACTATGAGAATCAGTCTCCACTATGAGGATCAGTCTCCACTATGAGGATCAGTCTCCACTATGGGGATCAGTCTCCACTATGAGGATCAGTCTCCACTATGAGGATCAGTCTCCACTATGAGGATCAGTCTCCACTATGAGAATCAGTCTCCACTATGAGGATCAGTCACCACTATGAGGATCAGCCTCCACTATGAGGATCAGTCTCCACTATGAGGATCAGTCTCCACTATGAGGATCAGTCTCCACTATGAGGATCAGTCTCCACTATGAGGATCAGCCTCCACTATGAGGACCAGTCTCCACTATGAGAATCAGTCTCCACTATGAGGATCAGTCTCCACTATGAGGATCAGTCTCCATTATGAGGATCAGTCTCCAGTATGAGGATCAGCCTCCACTATGAGGATCAGCGTCCACTATGAGAATCAGCCTCCACTATGAGAATCAGCCTCCACTATGAGGATCAGCCTCCACTATGAGGATCAGTCACCACTATGAGAATCAGTCACCACTATGAGAATCAGTCACCACTATAAGGATCAGCCTCCACTATGAGGACCAGTCTCCACTATGAGGACCAGTCTCCACTATGAGGACCAGCCTCCACTATGAGGACCAGTCTCCACTATGAGGACCAGCCTCCACTATGAGGATCAGCCACCACTATGAGGACCAGTCTCCACTATGAGGACCAGTCTCCACTATGAGGACCAGTCTCCACTATGAGGACCAGTCTCCAATATGAGAATCAGTCTCCACTATGAGAATCAGTCTCCACTATGAGGATCAGTCTCCACTATGAGGATCAGTCTCCACTATGAGGATCAGTCTCCACTATGAGGATCAGTCTCCACTATGAGAATCAGTCTCCACTATGAGGATCAGTCACCACTATGAGGATCAGCCTCCACTATGAGAATCAGTCTCCACTATGAGGATCAGTCTCCACTATGATAATCAGTCTCCACTATGAGGATCAGTCTCCACTATGAGGATCAGTCTCCATTATGAGGATCAGTCTCCAGTATGAGGATCAGCCTCCACTATGAGGATCAGCGTCCACTATGAGAATCAGCCTCCACTATGAGAATCAGCCTCCACTATGAGGATCAGCCTCCACTATGAGGATCAGTCACCACTATGAGAATCAGTCACCACTATGAGAATCAGTCACCACTATAAGGATCAGCCTCCACTATGAGGACCAGTCTCCACTATGAGGACCAGTCTCCACTATGAGGACCAGCCTCCACTATGAGGACCAGTCTCCACTATGAGGACCAGCCTCCACTATGAGGATCAGCCACCACTATGAGGACCAGTCTCCACTATGAGGACCAGTCTCCACTATGAGGACCAGTCTCCACTATGAGGACCAGTCTCCAATATGAGAATCAGTCTCCACTATGAGGATCAGTCTCCACTATGAGGATCAGTCTCCACTATGAGGATCAGTCTCCACTATGAGAATTAGTCTCCACTATGAGGATCAGTCACCACTATGAGGATCAGTCTCCACTATGAGAATCAGTCTCCACTATGAGGACCAGTCTCCACTATGAGAATCAGTCTCCACTATGAGAATCAGTCTCCACTATGAGAATCAGTCTCCACTATGAGGATCAGTCTCCACTATGAGGATCAGTCTCCACTATGAGGATCAGTCACCACTATGAGAATCAGTCTCCACTATGAGGATCAGTCACCACTATGAGGATCAGTCTCCACTATGAGGACCAGTCTCCACTATGAGGATCAGTCTCCACTATGAGAATCAGTTTCCACTATGAGAATCAGTCTCCACTATGAGAATCAGTCTCCACTATGAGGATTAGTCTCCACTATGAGGATCAGCCTCCACTATGAGGATCAGTCTCCACTATGAGGATCAGCCTCCACTATGAGGATCAGCCTCCACTATGAGGATCAGTCTCCACTATGAGGACCAGTCTCCACTATGAGGATCAGTCTCCACTATGAAGATCAGTCTCCACTATGAGGATCAGTCTCCACTATGAGGATCAGTCTCCACTATGAGGATCAGCCTCCACTATGAGGATCAGCCTCCACTATGAGGATCAGTCTCCACTATGAGGATCAGTCTCCACTATGAGGATCAGCCTCCACTATGAGGATCAGTCTCCACTATGAGGATCAGTCTCCACTATGAGGATCAGTCTCCACTATGAGGATCAGTCTCCACTATGAGGATCAGCCTCCACTATGAGGATCAGTCTCCACTATGAGGATCAGCCTCCACTATGAGGATCAGTCACCACTATGAGGATCAGCCTCCACTATGAGGATCAGTCACCACTATGAGGATCAGTCACCACTATGAGGACCAGTCTCCACTATGAGGATCAGTCACCACTATGAGGATCAGTCTCCACTATGAGGATCAGTCACCACTATGAGGATCAGTCACCACTATGAGGATCAGTCTCCACTATGAGGATCAGCCTCCACTATGAGGATCAGTCACCACTATGAGGATCAGCCTCCACTATGAGGATCAGTCACCACTATGAGGATCAGTCACCACTATGAGGATCAGTCACCACTATGAGGATCAGTCACCACTATGAGGATCAGTCACCACTATGAGGATCAGTCTCCACTATGAGGATCAGCCTCCACTATGAGGATCAGTCACCACTATGAGGATCAGCCTCCACTATGAGGATCAGTCACCACTATGAGGACCAGTCACCACTATGAGGATCAGTCACCACTATGAGGATCAGTCACCACTATGAGGATCAGTCACCACTATGAGGATCAGTCTCCACTATGAGGATCAGTCTCCACTATGAGGATCAGCCTCCACTATGAGGATCAGTCTCCACTATGAGGATCAGCCTCCACTATGAGGATCAGTCACCACTATGAGGATCAGTCACCACTATGAGGATCAGTCACCACTATGAGGACCAGTCTCCACTATGAGGACCAGTCTCCACTATGAGGATCAGTCACTACTATGAGGATCAGTCTCCACTATGAGGATCAGTCTCCACTATGAGGATCAGCCTCCACTATGAGGACCAGTCACCACTATGAGGATCAGTCTCCACTATGAGGATCAGCCTCCACTATGAGGATCAGTCTCCACTATGAGGATCAGCCTCCACTATGAGGATCAGTCACCACTATGAGGATCAGTCACCACTATGAGGATCAGTCACCACTATGAGGACCAGTCTCCACTATGAGGACCAGTCTCCACTATGAGGATCAGTCACTACTATGAGGATCAGTCTCCACTATGAGGACCAGTCTCCACTATGAGGACCAGTCTCCACTATGAGGATCAGTCACCACTATGAGGATCAGTCACCACTATGAGGATCAGTCACCACTATGAGGATCAGTCACCACTATGAGGATCAGCCTCCACTATGAGGATCAGCCTCCACTATGAGGATCAGTCACCACTATGAGGATCAGTCACCACTATGAGGATCAGCCTCCACTATGAGGATCAGCCTCCACTATGAGAATCAGCCTCCACTATGAGGATCAGCCTCCACTATGAGGATCAGTCTCCACTATGAGGACCAGTCTCCACTATGAGGACCAGTCTCCACTATGAGGATCAGTCACCACTATGAGGATCAGTCACCACTATGAGGATCAGTCACCACTATGAGGATCAGCCTCCACTATGAGGATCAGCCTCCACTATGAGGATCAGTCTCCACTATGAGGATCAGTCTCCACTATGAGAATCAGTCTCCACTATGAGGATCAGTCACCACTATGAGGATCAGTCTCCACTATGAGGATCAGTCTCCACTATGAGGACCAGTCTCCACTATGAGGATCAGTCACCACTATGAGGATCAGTCTCCACTATGAGGATCAGCCTCCACTATGAGAATCAGCCTCCACTATGAGGATCAGTCTCCACTATGAGGATCAGTCACCACTATGAGGATCAGTCTCCACTATGAGGATCAGCCTCCACTATGAGGATCAGTCACCACTATGAGGACCTGTCTCCACTATGAGGATCAGTCTCCACTATGAGGATCAGTCACCACTATGAGGATCAGTCTCCACTATGAGGATCAGTCACCACTATGAGGATCAGTCTCCACTATGAGGATCAGTCTCCACTATGAGGATCAGTCTCCACTATGAGGATCAGTCTCCACTATGAGGACCAGTCTCCACTATGAGGATCAGTCTCCATTATGAGGATCAGTCTCCACTATGAGGATCAGTCTCCATTATGAGGATCAGTCTCCACTATGAGGATCAGCCTCCACTATGAGGATCAGTCTCCACTATGAGGATCAGTCACCACTATGAGGATCAGTCACCACTATGAGGATCAGTCTCCACTATGAGGATCAGTCTCCATTATGAGGATCAGTCTCCACTATGAGGATCAGCCTCCACTATGAGGACCAGTCTCCACTATGAGGATCAGTCTCCATTATGAGGATCAGTCTCCACTATGAGGATCAGTCTCCATTATGAGGATCAGTCTCCACTATGAGGATCAGCCTCCACTATGAGGACCAGTCTCCACTATGAGGATCAGTCTCCATTATGAGGATCAGTCTCCACTATGAGGATCAGTCTCCACTATGAGGATCAGTCACCACTATGAGGATCAGTCTCCATTATGAGGATCAGTCTCCACTATGAGGATCAGTCTCCATTATGAGGATCAGTCTCCACTATGAGGATCAGTCACCACTATGAGGATCAGTCACCACTATGAGGATCAGTCTCCACTATGAGGATCAGTCTCCATTATGAGGATCAGTCTCCACTATGAGGATCAGTCACCACTATGAGGATCAGTCTCCACTATGAGGATCAGCCTCCACTATGAGGATCAGTCACCACTATGAGGATCAGTCTCCACTATGAGGATCAGTCTCCACTATGAGGATCAGTCTCCACTATGAGGATCAGCCTCCACTATGAGGATCAGTCTCCACTATGAGGATCAGCCTCCACTATGAGGATCAGCCTCCACTATGAGGATCAGCCTCCACTATGAGGATCAGTCTCCACTATGAGAATCAGCCTCCACTATGAGGATCAGTCTCCACTATGAGGATCAGTCTCCAATATGAGGATCAGCCTCCACTATGAGGATCAGTCTCCACTATGAGGATCAGTCTCCACTATGAGGATCAGTCTCCACTATGAGGATCAGCCTCCACTATGAGGATCAGTCTCCACTATGAGGATCAGCCTCCACTATGAGGATCAGTCTTCACTATGAGGATCAGCCTCCACTATGAGGATCAGTCTTCACTATGAGGATCAGTCTCCACTATGAGGATCAGTCTCCACTATGAGAATCAGCCTCCACTATGAGGATCAGTCTCCACTATGAGGATCAGTCTCCACTATGAGGATCAGCCTCCACTATGAGGATCAGTCTCCACTATGAGGATCAGTCTCCACTATGAGGATCAGCCTCCACTATGAGGATCAGTCTCCACTATGAGGACCAGTCTCCACTATGAGGATCAGTCTCC
>NW_027444696.1:0-18594 GCF_048569485.1 Anomaloglossus baeobatrachus | reverse complement strand
ACTAGTGTATTCAGGAGAGCAGACAGCAGCTGCAGAACGACAAGGCTCAGCATATTCCATCCAGGACTGTATGCAGGAGTTTCTTGCCCCCCCAAAAAGGACATTTTTGTGTACTCACCATAAAATGTCTTTCTTGGAGCCTTTCATTGGGGGACACAGACAGTGGGTTATATGGTGTCTCCAGGGGAGGCTTGACACTAGGTTTAAAAAAGAGTTAGCTCCTCCTCCCACAGCATATAACCCCAGCTAGGCGGGAACTAGCTCAGTTTGGTGTAAAAGCAGTAGGAAAAGGATAACCAAAACCACAAGGGCGGGAGCTGTGTCCCCCAATGAAAGGCTCCAAGAAAGACATTTTACGGTGAGTACACAAAAATGTCCTTTCCTTTCTCGCCTTTTCATTGGGGGACACAGACAGTGGGACGTCCAAAAGCAGTCCCTGGGTGGGAACTGAACTATTAACAGTGTATAGCATCAGACTAATAGCTGACTAACAACTGCAACTGCAGTGAACTCATATCAAAACACTGTCAAGAACTGAGCAGTGGCCACTTATAAATGGGCCACTGCCGCCTGAAGGACTTGTCTTCCAAGAGCAGCATCCGCGGAGGCATGCGTATGCACTCTGTAGAATTTTGTGAACGTGTGCACACTGGACCAGGTAGCGGCCTTGCAAAGTTGGGCCGCCGAAGCCTGATGGCGGATAGCCCAGGAGGCACCCACTGCTCGTGTAGAGTGGGCCCACACAGATTGAGAAGGAATGGCACCTCGTGCTTTGTATGCCTCACAGATGGCAGTCCTGATCCATCGAGAAATCGTGGATTTAGACGCCGGGTTGCCCTTTTTGTGTCCTACTGGGAGGACGAAGAGAATGTGTCGCCCGGGGACCAGGGGGTACTCAGATCCGGGCCACGGGGTCACTTCTGTGGGTATCACGGTGGCGTGACCCGGTCTGTGATCCCAGGCTCCACAGTAAAAGGGGATTTGGTAAGGGAGATTGTCCGTGACGCCACCCACGGTTGAGGTGATTGTGGACACCACCGCTGCTCTTTATGGGGATCCCGGGAGCGGTGACAGGGAGCAGCTTAGTTGTTATTTCTCCCCTCCGTGGGTAGGGGGTTGGTTGTCCCGGGGCCCGGTGATGGGGTAAGCAGGGAGCAGGGCGCAGTGCTGCGGTGTGGTGCCCGAGGGCACGGGCGTACTCACAAGTATTCCACACAGAGTCACTGGTAAAATAGGAATTGCCGGTGTCCGCAGCCTTCGGTACGGGGTGTTAGTGTCCCACACACGGTGCAGCAGCTCCTGTTGTTCTACCCCTGCAGCCAGGTGCCTTTCTCTCCACTCTCTTCCTCCTTCTCCTCAGCCGGGAACGGGGAATACACTCCCCTGCAGTGATCCGGGTCACCCAGGTACCGGGGGCCACTACCCTGCCCGGCTACCTCTGGCCCCTTCCTCACTCACAGCCTGTCCCGGCCCTCTCGGAGCACGCTTCACTTTTCAGCCTGGGAGCTACAACTCCATGCTTCTCTTCTCTCTGTCTCTCCAAACACTCTGCTCCAGCCCCTCCCCTCTGCTCTGCTTTTCTCTTACCCTGGGGGCTGTGGTTTGTCCTGCTGCATCGGTGTGGGATCAGATTACCAAGGAGGATTAACTCTTTCTGTGACAACCTGGCTTTGCCAGGGCGTCACACACCCCCTTGGTAAAACACGGCCCGTCCTCGGGCCGTCTAGGCACCAACATTTATAAAAACTGGAAAAAGGATAAATAAACACATTACAATCATACATCTTCCCACATCGGGAGGTACGTTTTCTAAAACTTTAACCTGTTCTGCCACCCCGCACCTGCGGAGCAGATGGCCTCCTCCTGAACCTGAGGGCGTTCAACAGGGGTGACAGTCCATAAAACAGTCAACTTTTTAACTTGTGGGTAGCCGTCCATGCTCCGCTACCACTGCTGCTGCCGCCACTCCCAGTACGGGGCACGGGTTCCGTGCTCTGCCTCCTGCTCAGAAGCCAGGCCCACCTGGATGCCCTCGGCGCCGGCTACAACCGGCCTCGCTAACTGCCGAGGGCTCCATCTCTCACTGGCCTGCTCCTCCTCTCTGCAGGTGCACTCCGGCTGCTCCACAGCCGTGACGGGGTACCTGGGCGCGGCTGGCGCCACATATGGGGCAGACTTCCAATCGGGTGCCACCTCCGTTGCGGCCGGGCGGACTGCCGGAGCCGACGTCATCACCGTGGCGGCTGAGCGGACTGCCGGAGCCGGGTAAGATGTCATCGGGGTCGCGGCTACTGCTTGTCCAGGAACGGAATTAGGCAAAGTCCTGGCGTCCCTGCCTTTACAGTCCCGGTCACATGAACTGCAGTTCCTTCCTACTGCTCCCCCTTGGTACTCGGGAGCAGTCCTTCTAGCAACTTTTAAAGTTTCTCTTTCGCTTCCGGTCCTCCGGAGCTTCACTTCCGCCCGCGTTCTGAGGGGGCGGAGCCTCTTTTTCGCGCCCACCGCTTGGGGAAGAAGGCGCTGGGCGGGAAATTTTCGCGCCCAAAATGGCGGCAAAGATGGCGACTTTCAAAATTTTTGCAGCGGATCACCGCTGACAGTCCAGAATAAGGCGCACTTCCTCCAGGAAACTGGATGGGTTCGATCCTGTTCGTGACGCCAAATGTGTCACCCGGGGACCAGGGGGTACTCAGATCCGGGCCACGGGGTCACTTCTGTGGGTATCACGGTGGCGTGACCCGGTCTGTGATCCCAGGCTCCACAGTAAAAGGGGATTTGGTAAGGGAGATTGTCCGTGACGCCACCCACGGTTGTGGTGATTGTGGACACCACCGCTGCTCTTTATGGGGATCCCGGGAGCGGTGACAGGGAGCAGCTTAGTTGTTATTTCTCCCCTCCGTGGGTAGGGGGTTGGTTGTCCCGGGGCCCGGTGATGGGGTAAGCAGGGAGCAGGGCGCAGTGCTGCGGTGCGGTGCCCGAGGGCACGGGCGTACTCACAAGTATTCCACGCAGAGTCACTGGTAAACTAGGAATTGCCGGTGTCTGCAGCCTTCGGTACGGGGTGTTAGTGTCCCACACACGGTGCAGCAGCTCCTGTTGTTCTTTCCCTGCAGCCAGGTGCCTTTCTCTCCACTCTCTTCCTCCTTCTCCTCAGCCGGGAATGGGGAATACACTCCCCTGCAGTGATCCGGGTCACCCAGGTACCGGGGGGCCACTACCCTGCCCGGCTACCTCTGGCCCCTTCCTCACTCACAGCCTGTCCCGGCCCTCTCGGAGCACACTTCACTTTTCAGCCTGGGAGCTACAACTCCAGGCTTCTCTTCTCTCTGTCTCTCCAAACACTCTGCTCCAGCCCCTCCCCTCTGCTCTGCTTTTCTCTTACCCTGGGGGCTGTGGTTTGTCCTGCTGCATCGGTGTGGGATCAGATTACCAAGGAGAATTAACTCTTTCTGTGACAACCTGGCTTTGCCAGGGCGTTACAAGGGCATCGGACTTGCGCAACGGCGCTGTTCTGGAAATGTAGGTCCGCAGAGCCCTGACAAGATCGAGAGTGTGAAGGGCTTTTTCAAAGGAGTGGACCGGGGCTGGGCAGAATGACGGCAACACAATGTCCTTGTTCAGGTGGAAAGAGGATACGACCTTCGGAAGGAAGGCGAGGGAAGGCCGAAGGACCACCTTATCATGATGGAATACCAGATAAGGTGAGCGACAGGAAAGAGCTGCCAGTTCGGACACTCGCCTGATAGAGGTAATAGCGACTAAAAAGGCCACTTTCCAAGATAGTCGCTGAAGAGAGATTTCTCTCAGAGGTTCGAAAGGAGGAAGCTGAAGAGCTCCCAGAACCAGATTCAGATCCCAGGGATCTAAGGGGTGGCGATAAGGAGGGACCAAATGCGCTACCCCTTGAAGAAAGGTACGGACCTGAGGGCGAGAAGCCAGCTGCTTCTGGAAAAAAAACGAAAAGGCAGAAACTTGTCCTTTAAGGGTACTGAGAGCAAGACCCGAGTCCAGACCGTCTTGCAGAAAAGCAAGAACAGTAGGGATTGAAAAGGTCAGGGGCGACCAATTATGACGGTCACACCAGGAAAGATAGGTCTTCCAGGTCCTGTGGTAAATGCTGGTGGAGGAAGGCTTCCGAGCATTAAGCATGGTATGAACTACCCTGGAAGAAAGACCCGATTTGGCTAGAATCAGGGACTCAAGCGCCACGCCGTCAAATGCAGCTGTGCTGTATTCTGGTGGAATATTGGACCTTGCGACAGAAGATCCAGGCGGTCGGGAAGACGCCAGGGACTGTCGCTGAGAAGTTGGAGGAGCTCTGGGTACCAGGCTCTCCTGGGCCAGTCCGGGGCCACGAGGATCACCGGGATTCCCTCCGCTTTGATTTTCTTGATTACTCTCGGAATGAGAGGAAACGGAGGGAAGATGTAGGGCAGGCGAAACTGTGACCATGGAAAGACTAGGGCGTTGGAGCCGAGCGCTAGCGGGTCTCTCGACCGAGATATGAAGGGACGTATTTTGGCATTCATTCGAGACGGCATGAGGTCCACATCCGGGAGTCCCCAGCGAAGAGTGATCTGATGGAACACTTCTTCGTGGAGGGACCATTCCCCTGCCGCTAGCCCTTGCCTGCTGAGAAAATCTGCGGCCCAGTTGTCTACCCCTGGGATATGGACGGCTGAAATAATGGGGATGTGCTTCTCTGCCCAAAGAAGAATCCTGGATACCTCCCCCATCGCTGCCTTGCTGCGAGTTCCTCCCTGACGGTTGATGTAATCCACGGCCGTGGCATTGTCTGACTGGATCTGAACAGGGAGGCCCAATAGTAGGGGTTGAAAATTCTGAAGGGCCAAAAATATGTCTCTGATCTCCAGAACATTGATGTGCAGGGAGCGCTCGGAAGGAGACCAGCGTCCGTGAACAGTGTGGTGGAGAAACACCGCCCCCCAGCCTATCAGGCTGGCATCCGTCGTGACTACTTGCCAGTGGACCGGGCGGAAGGACTTCCCTTGAGATAGGGATGAGGCTTGAGTCCACCAGACGAGGGAGCTGAGCGCAACCCGAGATAGGCGGACTGACCGGTCCAGGGAAGCTGGATTCTTGTCCCAGGAGGATAGAAGATGCAGTTGTAGATGGCGCAGATGGAATTGGGCAAAGGACACGGCTTCTATGACCGCCACCATCTTGCCTAACACTCTCATTCCATTCCGAAGGGATGTGTGACGGCGAGAGCGGAGGGATTGAGCGGCCCGGATCAGGGAAGACTTATTGTCTTCTAGAAGAAAAACCCGGGACTGGGCCGTGTCTATCAGCATACCTAGAAAGGTGATGCGCTGATGAGGAATTAGGGATGACTTGTTGAAGTTGATAAGCCACCCTAGCCTTGACAGCGTGTCTAGGCAAATCTGCACGCTTTCTGAGCAAACGTGAGGAGAGCTCCCTTTGACAAGAAGTTCCAAATAGGGAACAACCAGGATGCCTCTGGGGTGTAAAATGGACATGACGGCCGCCATGACCTTTGTGAAGACCCGAGGCGCAGTGGCCAGCCCAAAGGGGAGGGCCCTGAATTGGAAGTGACGGTGTCCTACGGCAAAGCGAAGGAACCGTTGATGAGAGACACATATGGGGATGTGTAAATAAGCATCTTGAACGTCTATGGAAGCTAGGAATTCTCCAGGTTCCATGGCGGCTAGTACTGCTCTCAATGATTCCATTCGGAAAGTTTGAATCCGTACGAATTTGTTTAGCCGTTTGAGGTCCAAGATAGGGCGGACAGAGCCATCTTTTTTGGCAATGACAAAAAGGTTTGAATAGAAACCTTTGCCGCGCTGTTCCAGGGTTACTGGAATGATAACGTTTGCTTTCTGTAAAGAGACTATGGCCTGAAATAAGGCCTGGCTTTGTGTTTCAGACTTTGGAAGACGAGAACGCAGAAACCTGTTGTCCGGCAGGGAAAAGAAATCGATCTTGTAACCTGAGGTGACGATTTCTCGAATCCAAGCATCGTGAGTGTGGTCTAGCCAGATATCCCGGAAAAGCAGAAGCCGCCCTCCCACAGGAGTCGGATCTGCGGGATACCTGGCGTCATGCTGAGGGGGCCTGTACAGTGCGAGGTCCTTTGGGTTTAGGTTGCTTGGAGTAGGAACGCCAAGAAGAGCCCCTTGAGGGACCGGATCCTCGATCTGAGTGTTGTGACGGTCCGTGGGCCGATGGTTTTTGTGGGGCAGACCGAAAGGACTGCCTGCGCCAAGAAGACTTTTTGAAATTTCTGGCTACAGGTCGCTTTTGTGGTAGAATGGTACTTTTACCACCTGTCGCCTCAGATATGAGCTTGTCCAGGGATTCACCAAATAGACGAAGACCCTGGAAGGGAAGTGTGGACAGGAACTTCTTGGAGGCACTGTCCGCATTCCATATTTTTAGCCACAGAACCCTGCGGGCGAAGACAGCATTGGCTGCCGTTAGGGCTGACCAGCTAGCTGCATCTAGGGAGCCGTGAAGCAAATAATTAGAGGCGAGAGAGAACAAATCAAGAATCTCAAGAGCCTCCGGAGGAATATTGCAAGGGCGAAGCAACTTGCGGAGGTTCCTACTCCACACGCTCATAGCTTTTGCCACCCATGTCATGGCAAACAGGGGGCGCAGAGAGGAGCCCGAAGCCTGGAAAATAGATTTGACCGCAGCCTCAACTGCGCGGTCGGACGAGTCCTTGAGAGACGCGTTGTCTGAAACAGACATAACCGTGTGTTTAGCCAGTCTGGATACTGGCGGATCCACAACGGGGGGTACCAACCAGGGCTTAACCATTTCCGGAGGAAAGGGATAAGCGAATGAAGAGCAGGATTTTTTGTTAAACCTCCTATCAGGGTGATCCCACCGTTTAGATATGATTTGATGAAAAATCGGATCCTGGGCAAAGGACTTAGGAGGCTTCTTGGCTCGCTTGATTGCCGACTGAGAAGTCGGGTCCGAGGGCTGATCAGAAATCGACAGAGAGTGATTGACAGCCGCTATTAAAGTGTCTTCCATATGCCTAGACTCAGAAGGGACATCTGAATCAGAGTCAGAGTCTCAGGAATCGTGACTACTAAAGGTCACGGAGTCTGAGTCAGACTGACCATCGTGTGAGTCAGACGAGGCGGAGCGGTCGCAATGGCGCCTTTTGGAGACAGCCTTTTTACGTACTGGGGATGATACCCCAGACGAAGGCGGGCTTCTCTGGGGGAGCTGAGCCGGGGGGAGGCTGTGGGAGCCTGTGGAAGGCTGGGATATCTGAGCGGTCAGGTCATCTAACCTTTTAGACATCAGAAGAGCCCATGCAGGGATAGCCTCATCAGACGGGGGTGCTGCCTGAATGGCGGCCGGGGCCGAACCCACAGATTGCACGACCCCCTGGTCCGGCAACGTCTGTTGTGATATTGTAGTAGGGGCATCGCAGCCCCGGCATAGTGGATAGCTTCGACCATTTGGAAACAAGCTTCCACAGGTGGTACAAGCATAGTACCGGTCCATAGAGGATGCCTGGGAAGCTTTATCACCCTTGCGGTTTTTACGCATGTCAGCAACAAACGTACAATTATACTGTGAGCCTCTAGCAGTATTACACTACTGTGGGTGAGGAGCTAGTAGCAGTATTAAAAAGGGACTGCTATACAGAGCTGGTATATACCAATAGTAAAGCGGCATACACTGCCAAACAGTCAGTATATACCTGCAGGCACAGTCAGTATATACCACTAAAAGCTGATATACACCGCCAGCCAGCAGGCACACACCGCTAGAAGACAGCGATATACCGCTGAACAGAGCGGTATATAGTGCTGCAGAGTTGCAGAGCCAAGGAGGCGATCTCACCCGTGTCTGCTCCCCACGTGTAATGGCGTCCAGTGTTCTCTGGCAGCATGGAGGGGAGAGACGGCCCACTAGAGGGAGCGGCTTCTAGAGCAGTGGAGGGGGCGTTGCTAAGAATGCAGGCCGACGCCGGGAGCTAAATTAATGATGCTTCCCCGGGATCACGGCCTGCATCGCCCCACCGGCGCCTCCTCCAGCGGCAGTTGGATGCAGGGGACGGGTACACGTCGTCTCCCTACCTGCTCTTGCTCCGTCTGAAGACGCGTTGGTCCTGGGATGCGGAGATCTCGGGGACGCATCTTCGGCTCAAGGCTAGCAGATGCTCGGCTCTGCCTAACACTCTGGAGCTACCTCCGTGAGGTGCTTCCAGGGAGCCTGGAGGGGTACGCAGACCCGACCACTTGGGCGCGAGGAAAGACTGACGGCTTTTGCACGCCAGGTTTCCTCTGCCCGTACACGGGGGGAACGCGGGTGGCAAGGCACCCTAGTATTGCCCCTATCAAAAATAGAATGAATAAGAAAAGAAAAACAAAATAAAAAGTAAAAATAAGCTGGCCTGAGGCACCTCTGGTGGAGCTCAGTCCAGACATGTCAGCCTCCCTGCTGACACTATAAAAAAACTGAACTAGTTCCCGCTTAGCTGGGGATATATGCTGTGGGAGGAGGAGCTAACTCTTTTTTAAACCTAGTGTCAAGCCTCCCCTGGAGACACCATATAACCCACTGTCTGTGTCCCCCAATGAAAAGGCGAGAAAGGAAAAATGACGTGGGCTTCGCCATATTTTTGTATGCTAGCCAGGTACAGCAGGCAGGTACGGCTGCCCCCAACCCCCAGCTGCCTATTTGTACCCGGCTGAGAACCAAAAATATAGGGAAGACCTTTTTTTTTAATTATTTCACGAATTTCATGAAATAATTAAAAAAAAATATGAAGTGGGCTTCGCCCAATTTTTGTGTCCAGCCAGGTACAACTAGGCAGCTGGGGATAGGAATCCGTAGCACAGGTTGGCCCGAGCTTTCTAGGCCCCTCTGCTGCGAATTGCAGTCAGCAGCCGCCCCAGAAAATGGTGCTTTCATAGAAGCGCCATCATCTGGCGCTGTATCCAACTCTTCCAGCAGCCCTGAAGCCAGGTGGCATGCTGGGTAATAATGGGTTAATACTAGCTTTGTTTTACTAGCTAGTATTAAGCCATAGATTCTTAATGTCAGGCAAGTTTGACCCGGCCATTAAGAATCTCCAATAAAGGGTTAAAAAAAAAAAGACACCACACAGAGAAAAAATACTTTAATAGAAATAAATACACAGACACATTAGAGACTCCATGTTTATTACTCCCTGTCAGCCCTCCACGATCCTGCTCTTCTGTCTTCTTTCTCCTTCAACCCATGCAGCTCTGCTACATTAGACAGCACTGCATGGGAGGAAGACGCTGCTGCTCCTTGCAGTCTAATCACTCAGTGAGTGAGCAGAGGCTGCGGGCTGTAAGCGGTGACGTCACAGCTGCCACCGTTACTATAGCAACGACAATCTCCGATCACGTGATTCCCGGTGCCGCTATTTACCGGCTGTGGCAGCCAGTCCTTGCATGTAGGCCGACTCTGTAAAGAGCGCCCACATGCAGGAACGGGGAAGCCGACCATGTGCCAGAGCATTTTGCAGGTACACGGAGATGCTGGAACGAGCACCGCGTACCGGAGAGATGCACTGACAGGACCTAGCATGATGTCTAGCCATGTTACCAGTCTGTAGCCAATGAGATAATAGACACGTGACTGGTCACATGCTATTTTGACGTCATGGAAGATCCTATCATCAGTGCTGGTTACCGGGAGGACGCAGCGATTATCAGAAGGAAAAGCGGCGGGAGACAGAGTGCAGGACGCGTCACGGGGACCTGTAATTTTAATGACAATGTTTATTAACTGTATTTGTACATGTATAATGTGTTTTTATGTGTTTGCCTGCCATTGTTTTCAATGGGGTTCAAATTGGTTCGTCGAACGTTCGACGAACTTGTCCTCCGTTCGACGAACCGAACTCGAACTCTAGGGGAGTGGCTCATTTCTAGTAATGATCCTACTGCCTTGTATATACAGTATATGTCCCTAACCCTGGTATAGCCCACATCCTGCTATATACCGTCATCCTGGCATATGGCCGCATCCTGCTATATACTGGCATATGGCCGCATCCTGCTATATACCCCATCCTGGCATGTGGCCCCATCCTGCTATATACCTCCATCCTGCTACATACCTCCATCCTGCTATATACCGCCATCCTGCTTATATACCCCATCCTGCTCATATTGCCCCCATCCTGCTCATATACCCCAATCCTGCTCATATACTCCCATCTTGCTTATAAAGCCCCATCCTGCTTATAAACCCCCATCCTGCTCATATAACCCCCATCCTGCTCATAATATACCCCATCCTGCTCATAATATACCCCCATCCTGCTCATAATATACCCCCATCCTGCTCATAATATACCCCCATCCTGCTCATAATATACCCCCATCATGCTATATACCCTCATCCTGCTATATACCCCCATCCTGGTATACAGCCCGCATCCTGTGGCACATAAAAAGAAAAAATAAACGTTCAAACTCACCTTACCTAACTCCCTGCAGCATCGCTCCTCCTCCGTCTGTGTCAGTAGCAGCGCCGCTGGAGTGTGGAGCCGGCCACGATCCCTGCAGCACCGCGATGTCCTCCTGTCTGTGCCGGCGGTGGCTGCGTGTGGACACGTGCGCACAGCGATGACATCATTGCTGTGCGCACCGCTAGCCTCCACACAGCTGCCGCCGGCACAGACAGGAAGACATCGCGGTGCTGCAGGGATCGTGGCCGGTGAGTATACTGATTCACTACACCCCGCGCTGATGATGATGCGCGGGGAGCAGTGAATACAGCCGCATATGATCACTCTAGGCTGTAGTTGCCAGGGCCTATCATGCGGGCAGACTGTTTAATATGCGCCCATTTCCCGCCCATCACCCCGCCCACCAGTCAGCGCCGGCTTCAGCGCTGAGAGATGATGGGCGAGATGATGGGTGTGCATATTAAATAAGCGGGCCCACGTGGTCACGGCAGGCTGCTACAGCCTGCTCGTGCCCCCGATGACCCGTTCCACAGCAGCACCCTCATTCCCCGCAGCCCTACATTTAGACTATAAGACGCACCCCCCACTTTCCACCAACATTTGGGGGGAAAAAAGTGTGTTTTATAGTCCGAAAAATACGGTACTCGTTTCACTGTGGATAATTACACAATCTTACCAGCATGTTCACAAGGTCTTTTGCTTTTCTTCTTGGGTTGATATGCACATGTCTGTCCAAAGCATGTTCATCTTTGGTACACAGAACCTGTTCCCTTCCTCAGCGGAATGATGGCTGGACATTCCCATCTTGTTTGTACTTGCGTATAATTGTATGTGCAGATGAACGAGGCACCTTCAGGTATGTGGAAATTGCACCCAAGGATGAACCAGACTTCTGCAAGTCCATAATTCTCTTCCTGAGATCCTGGTTGATTTCTTTTGACTTTCCCATCATGCTACACAAAGAAGCAGTGTGTTTCAGGTGTATATGAATATACATCCACAGATGTGTCTCTAATTAACTCAGATGTTGCCAATAAACCAGAAATAATAAATCAGACGCTTCCAAAGACATGACATCATCATATGGGTTGTCCCATATTGTTTAAAGTAAGGAAGGACCCCGGCACACAGTACAAGAGAAATTGGACAATCCAGGTATGGTATGCTTGGATGATTTTTATTTTCACAATTAAACGGTACTGCCCGACGTGTCGGCTCGCACAAGAGCCTTCATCAGGGACAGATAAGTACTGGGACATGCATGATACAAAAAAGAAAAAACAAGAAATGATTTACAATTACATCATGACAAGGCATCAAGTGTCAAAAAATGAGAAAACAACATATTACCTATTGGGGAGATGTGAAAGGAAGGGGAAGGTGTCGCAATGTGAATGTTAAGAAGTGGTGAGGATATATACAGCCGTATAAGATGTGAGTAGAATAAGAGAATTGTAAATTAAGAAAGGAAGGGGAGAGGAAAGATGGGGAAAGAAAAGGAAGAGAGGAAAAAAAGGGGGGAAAGGAGGGGGAAGAAACGGAAGAAGAGAAAGAAGGAAGGGAGAACAGGAAGGCTCAAGGGAAAAAATGAGCAAGAGGGGAAAGGGGAGGGATCTGAGAGACATACCCGTATTTATGAAGTTCAGGGAAAAGTTCCTAGTAGCACCTTGGAGGCCAGAAAGTTAAAGTGAAGTCTGAGAAAGGAAAGAGATATATAATATACAGAGGACTATAGCTGGTAAGGGCGGAAAAATGTCAATAAGGATAGAGCATGGTATAACTTACATGTGAGTAGTCAAGGAGAACACTTTGGAATGGAAGAATATATGTTACTGTGAAAAAAGGGGAGAGGGAGGAGGAGAAGTGATAGTTCATGAGGAATAGGTAATTGGAATAAAGAGCTGATATAATAGCAAAGAGAACAGGGCATAAATATTGGATACATACCAGTAGAATACTGTCATATAGTGTAGATAGGGCTCACATAGGTAGATGAAGAGATGGATAGATGCTGCTTTATGAATAACAAAGGTGATAATCTGTGATGATGTGGTGGAGAAATTGAAACATAGATAGGTCTGTTATAAGGGATAAATACCAATAAGTGGCGACCTGAGTATATGTAGTATGATAACCAATCATACGTGGTATGTTAGGTAAACCACACAATGCGTGAGGACTTGTTGTACTGGAATAGAGAAATAGCCTAAGTAAGAGGATGTGTGACTAATGTTGGGAAAAGGGAAAAAGAAGAACATACCTAATGGTGAGAGCACCAGAGAAATGCCTGCAATAACATAAGGACATTGTGTTATAAAAACGGCAAGACCAGAAGCAGAGCTTGTAGTGTAGCAGCAGGAAGACATCTTACCTATCGCAGCATAGTGGAGGTGAATATGTGGAGGGAGCCCAGGGACAGGGTAGAGAGAGGGACTATATATACTGGCCGGATGTAAACCATTGGTGGCAGCGGAGGATACACTATGCTGCGATAGGTAAGATGTCTTCCTGCTGCTACACTACGAGCTCTGCTTCTGGTCTTGCCGTTTTTATAAAGGTGCAGGAGAAAGGTGGAAACCACCAACCTGTTAAGGGAGAAGCTGCAGCCGGCTGCAGGCACTGTTCATCACCTCGTTTGGTTTACCAGAGACTCCAGTGTACTGTGTCATAGTGAGTACACCAGTGCCTTCGGGCCGCGCACCGCGCCGTACCACACCAGCACCCAGCACGCGCCCATCTCCATCGCCTCAGCACCTTCCCTCGGGCCCCCGGGACCATCACTCCCCTACTCACAGAGGGGTCAACACCAAGCTGCGCAACACCGTCCCCGGGAGGCCTAGTCAATGGCAGTGGTGGTGTCCATCCCTTCACCACAACCCGTGAGCGGCGTCACAAACTTAAATCCCCTACCAACCACCGCGGCCCCAGCCGTGGAACTCCCCACCGAAGTCCCCACGTGTAGCGCCAACCCCCTTGCAGAGCGACGTGACCCCCTGGTCCGTGAGGAGCTCGAGCCACCCACCGTACGAGCACGGATCCGAGCGGCTCGGCGGCCGGCCGAGCTCGCGGGGCGGTACAATTACAGGCAATGAAAACATTACATGTGCCTGAAAATGGAATAAATTAAAAACATAAGCTCAAGGCGCAAAAAATAAACTATCACTGGGTCCCAGATCCTGAAAAATAAGAACGCTACGGGTCTCAGAAAATTGCAACAAAAGCGCAATTCTTTTTTTGAACAAACTTCTGAATTTTTTTAACCATTTAGATAAAAACTAATATTATACATGTTTGGTATCTACAAATGTGTACTGACCTAGGGAATAATACTGCTAGATCAGATTTCCTATATAGTTAACAAGTGGAAGGAGAAAAAAAAAACACCACACACCATTGTGGAATTTCCCTTTTCTTCGGCGCTCTATTGGGAGACCCAGACGATTGGGTGTATAGCACTGCCTCCGGAGGCCACACAAAGCAATTACACTAAAAAGTGTAAGGCCCCTCCCCTTCTGGCTATACACCCCCAGTGGGATCACTGGCTCACCAGTTTTCTGCTTTGTGCGAAGGAGGTCAGACATCCACGCATAGCTCCACTGTTTGTAGTCAGCAGTAGCTGCTGGCTCTATCGGATGGAAGAAAAGAGGGCCCATATAGGGCCCCCAGCATGCTCCCTTCTCACCCGTGATGGTGCTTGTAAGGTTGAGGTACCTATTGCTGGTACGGAGGCTGGAGCCCACATGCTGTTTTCCTTCCACATCCCCCTGAGGGGCTCTGTGGAAGTGGGATCCTGCCGGCCCCCAAGCCCTGGGGCCGGGCTCCATCCACAGACCCATAGAACCTGCTGGATTGGGAGCGGGAGTGCCGTTCAGGGACATGGCCCTGCAACTTCAGGTACTCTGTGTCCCCGGCAGGCACGGACACTCTCAGGGCTTGCTGAGCGTTATAGTGCGCCGGGGACAGTGGCGCTGTACGCTGGGGGTTAGGTCACTGCAGCTTTGCTGAGTGACGATTGTATGTTGGGAACTACTGCGCCGACCGCTCCTGGAGCGGCGGCGCAGCTGCGACTTGTAGTGCGCCGGGGGCTTGGCGCCGACCGCGCTTGTACGGCGGCGGCGTTTTTAACTTTAGCCCCCGGCTTCTGCGGCCTAGCGCCGCTTCGTTCCCGCCCCCACCCTGTCAATCAGGGTAGGGGAGAGACGCTGCTCAATGGCTGCGCCGAGGGCTGGAGCCTTATTTACATGCTCCAGCCCTCTCACTAGGCACAAGGGGAAGCAGACTTCCCGCTCTTCGTCGGTGTACGCCCAGGGCCCGCCCCCCCTCTCCACAAGGACGCCGGCAGCCATTACACATGCGATCTGGCTGGAAGGAGGCAGCAGGCTCTGGGAGACCCAGACTAGAGGGATTTCTGGCGACCACACACCGCTCCTAAGCGGGTGGTAAGCTGCACAGTAGTGCAGGCCCCACTAGTGCCTCAGTGATATATTAGTGTACTTCTTTATTGGTACCATATATATATATATATATATATATATTTATATAGTGCACTGTAAGGTCGCTTCTGTCTGGACACTCTGTACTGCTCTGAGGACGCAGCAACATGTCATCCGCAAAACGCAAGGCTGCCAAGGCACGGGCTGTGTACACTGTTTGTACTGCATGTGGGGCTAATCTATCAGCAGGCTCCAATGATTCACATTGTGTGCAATGTTCAGTCCCAGTGGCACTTCGCCAGCCAGAGCCTATTGTGGTGGTAGCCCAGGCAGAGACGCCTGTGAACCCTGCCCCGGTGACGGGGACAGACTTTGCAGTGTTTGCTGATAAAATGTCTGAGGCTATGACAAGGATCCTGGAGACCTTGCAGGCCAGGCCAGTTCCTCAGACTATGGACACCGCTGTGGCTATGCTCACTGGTCCCCCTCAGTTGGAACTAATCCGTACTTCAAGGGGGTCTCAAGCATCACAGGCTGAAGTCTCTGACTCAGATGACAGTCCCAGGCAGCCTAAGCGTGCTCGCTGGGAAAGACCCTCGACGTCATCACACTGCTCAGGGTCTCAGCGAGAAGAGTCTCTCTGTGATGAGACTGAGGACGGTGATCAGGAGTCTAATCCTGAGGCCCCTCTCAATCTGGATGCCCCTGATGGTGACGCCATGGTTAATGACCTTATATCGGCGATTAATAGACTGTTGGATATTTCCCCCCCAGCCCCTTCTGCAGAGGAGGCAGCTGCACAGCAGGAGAAGTTCCATTTCCTGTATCCCAAGCGTAAATTAAGTGCTTTTTTGGACCACTCTGACTTCAGAGAATCAATCCAAAAGCACGACGCTCATCCAGACAAGCGTTTCTCTAAACGTTCTAAGGATACCCGTTATCCTTTTCCCCCTGAAGTGGCCAAACGCTGGACCCAGTGCCCAAAGGTGGATCCCCCAATTTCCAAGCTGGCGGCTAGATCCATAGTCGCAGTAGAAGATGGCGCTTCACTTAAAGATGCCAATGACAGACAGATGGACCTTTGGTTGAAATCTGTCTATGAAGCTATCGGCGCGTCGTTTGCTCCAGCATTCGCGGCCGTGTGGGCACTACAGGCTATTTCAGCGGGTTTAGCACAGGTGGATGCTATCATGCATCCAGCAGTACCACAGGTGGCGTCCCTAACTTCGCAAATGTCTGCGTTTGCGACCTATGCTATCAATGCTGTCCTAGAGTCTACGAGCCGTACCTCTATGGCGGCCGCCAATTCTGTGGTTTTGCGCAGAGCCTTATGGTTAAAGGACTGGAAAGCAGATGCTGGTTCCAAAAAATGCTTAACCAGCTTGCCATTATCTAGAGACAGACTGTTTGGTGAGCCATTGGCTGAAATCATAAAACAGTCCAAGGGTAAGGACTCTTCCTTGCCACAGCCCAGAGCAAGTAAACCTCAACAGAAAAAGTGGCAGTCGAGGTTTCGGTCCTTTCGAGGCTCGGGCAAGCCCCAATTCTCCTCGTCCAAAGGGACTCAGAAAGGACAAGGGAGCTCAGATTCCTGGCGGGCTCACTCACGCCCCAGGAAAGCAAATGGAGGAACCGCTTCCAAGGCGGCTACCTCATGACTTTCGGCCTCCTCCCTCCGCATCCTCGGTCGGTGGCAGGCTCTCCCGCTTTTGCGACATTTGGCTGTCACAGGTCAAGGACCGGTGGGTAACAGACATTTTGTCTCGCGGGTACAGAATCGAGTTCAGTTCTCGGCCTCCACTTCGGTTCTTCAGAACCTCCCCACACCCCAACCGAGCAGATGCCCTGCTGCAGGCGGTGGACTCTCTAAGAGCAGAAGGAGTCGTGATCCCTGTCCCCCCTCTGGAACGGGGCCGAGGATTTTACTCCAACCTCTTTGTGGTTCCAAAAAAGGACGGCTCCTTCCGTCCCGTTCTGGACCTAAAACTGCTCAACAAGCATGTGAACGCCAGGCGGTTCTGGATGGAATCCCTCCGCTCAGTCATTGCCTCAATGTCCCAAGGAGATTTCCTAGCGTCAATAGACATCAAGGATGCTTATCTTCACGTGCCGATTGCTACGGAGCACCAACGCTTTCTGCGCTTCGTGATAGGAGACGAACATCTTCAGTTCGTGGCTCTGCCATTTGGTCTGGCGACAGCCCCCCGGGTGTTCACCAAGATCATGGCAGCAGTGGTAGCAGTCTTGCACTCTCACGGACACTCTGTGATCCCTTACTTGGACGATCTATTGGTCAAGGCACCCTCTCAGGAGGCATGCCAACGCAGCCTGAATTTTGCACTGGAGACTCTCCAGGCGTTCGGGTGGATCATCAACTTCCCAAAGTCAAATCTGTCACCGACCCAATCACTAACGTATCTTGGCATGGAGTTTCATACTCTCTCAGCGATAGTGAAGCTTCCGCTGAGCAAGCAGAGGTCACAACAGACGGGGGTGCAGGCTCTCCTTCAGAGTCAGTCGCACTCCTTAAGACGCCTCATGCACTTCCTCGGGAAGATGGTGGCGGCAATGGAGGCGGTTCCGTTTGCGCAGTTTCATCTGCGTCCACTTCAATGGGACATTCTCCGCCAATGGGACGGGAAGTCAAAATCCCTGGACAGGACAGTCTTCCTTTCCCAGACGGCCAAGGACTCTCTGCAGTGGTGGCTTCTTCCCACCTCCTTATCACAGGGAAGATCCTTCCTACCACCGTCCTGGGCGGTGGTCACGACAGACGCGAGTCTGTCAGGGTGGGGAGCAGTGTTTCTTCACCACAGGGCTCAGGGTACGTGGACTCAGCAGGAGTCCAGCATTCAGATCAATGTTCTGGAAATCAGAGCGGTGTTTCTTGCCCTGCTAGCCTTCCAGCAGTGGCTGGAAGGGAAGCAGATCCGAATTCAATCGGACAACTCCACAGCGGTGGCATACATCAATCACCAGGGCGGGACTCGCAGTCGGCAAGCCTTCCAGGAAGTCCGGCGCATTATGATGTGGGTGGAAGCCATGGCCTCCACCATATCCGCAGTTCACATCCCCGGCGTAGAAAACTGGGAAGCAGACTTCCTCAGTCGCCAGGGCATGGACGCAGGGGAATGGTCCCTTCACCCGGACGTGTTTCAGGAAATCTGTCGCCGATGGGGAAGGCCGGACGTCGATCTAATGGCGTCTCGGCACAACAACAAGGTCCCAACCTTCATGGCACGGTCTCGCGATCAAAGAGCTCTAGCAGCAGACGCCCTAGTGCAAGATTGGTCGCAGTTCCGGCTCCCTTATGTGTTTCCACCTCTGGCACTCTTGCCCAGAGTGCTACGCAAGATCAGATCCGACTGCAGCCGCGTCATACTCGTCGCTCCAGACTGGCCGAGGAGGGCGTGGTATCCGGATCTGTGGCATCTCACGGTCGGCCAACCGTGGGCGCTGCCAGACCGACCAGACTTACTGTCCCAAGGGCCGTTTTTCCATCGGAATTCTGCGGCCCTCAACCTGACTGCGTGGCCATTGAGTCCTGGATCCTAGAGTCTTCAGGCTTATCCCAAGGGGTCGTTGCCACCATGAGACAGGCTAGGAAGCCCACGCCTGCTAAGATCTACCACAGAACGTGGAGGATATTCTTATCCTGGTGCTCTGCTCAGGGAGTGTCTCCCTGGCCATTTGCATTAC